>NC_089801.1:52249439-52506939 GCF_029633855.1 Hoplias malabaricus | reverse complement strand
ACACACACACACACACACACACACACACAATCACTGAAGATTTAACCTTTAAAGTCTACTCATAGACAAGTATGTTTGTTTTTAAGTAATTATCTATTTATCTATATATTATATTTTAGTTAATTTAATTTAAATTACAGCAAATATTTGGCTCATACCATCATTCTTGAGAATAGGACATTAAGTCTGAGTCTTTTTAGGATCATATCGATATTTATTTAATAGTCATTGTTTAAAACTTTGATTAAAATCATCCAAATTACTCTTGATATGAAATACATTAAAGGAATATTATGGGAGAAAAGTAGTACACCAGGTAGTTTTGCTGCCTTATAGCTCCAGGGTCTTGTCCTGGGTTTGACCCTTGCTTCGGGTCGCTGTCTTTGAGGAGGTGTGCTCTCCTTGTGTTTGCATGGCTTTCCTCCCACAGTCCAATAACATGTTAGAAGGTGGACTGGCTGTATGGCTACAGGACAAAAGGCTTACCAAGTCTGAATGAGTAAATGAATGAATTGTGCTGTGGTTCGATTAAAAAAACAAACCCAGTGAGAGTCTTCGGGCCAGATTCCTAATGCTATGTTAATCTACCAGTGTAACATGACTGGACATGATTCGCTTGTCTGCCTTTGCACACATATGAACTTGAATTACATCTCATTCTTAACCCATAGGGTTGGCCCACACTTTGTAACACTTTGTTCTTAATCCATGATGTCGGCCCACACTTTGTAACTATAACAGTCTCAACTCTTCTGAGAAGGCTTTCCTCAAGGTTCAGAAGTGTGTTTATGGGAATTTTATTTTACCATTCTTCCAGAAACGTATTTGTGAGGTCAGACACTGATGTTAGACAAGAAGACATGGCTCCAACTGTCTGCTCCAATTCATCCTAAAAGTGTTCCATTAGGCTAAAGTCAGGACTGTGTGCAGGCCAGGCAAGTTCTTCCACACCAAACTTGCTCATCGGTTTATGAACCTTGCTTTGTGCACTGGGGCACAGTCATGTTGGAACAGGAAGTAGCCACCCTCAAACTGTTTCCACAAAGTTGGAAGCATGAAATTGTCCAAAATCTCTTGATATGCTGAAGCATAAGAGTCCCTTTCACTGGAACACCCCATAATCCCCCCGCCACCAAACTTTACACTTAACACAATGCAGCCAGATAAGTACCGTTCTCGTGGCAACCACCAAACCCAGACTCCTCCATCGAACCAAACATTACCTTCTGAGTAAATAAATGATTATAAAATAAAATATCCATTTCTGTATCTCAATGTTCCATGCTAATTGTTGCTTTGCATCAGTTGGCATCATGTTCCACCTCGTGCACAATGATGCCTGCTGTTACAAAATGTTCTTTCAATGCTATGGGACTGAATACCTTTACCACTCAATAAAGAAAGAATAAACATTTCTTCTTGGTCCAAAGGCTTGCAGGTGGGGTGCACCTGTCTTCTACGGTAACATTCCTGCTCCCCCGCAGAACTCTGACGCACCCACATGTTATTCTTTTTCTGGGCCTCTACAGGGAGAAGCTGGGTCTTTCAAACCTGCTGGAATTCAGTCTACAAGCAACATTATCATGGATATCAAACCAGACTCTTGACTTTTCCCTTAGGGTGTATTCTACATGTGAGTGTATTAAGAAACTCCATAGATACAGACATACGCTTGGGATGGACTCCCGTGGCCAAACAAAATGTACACCTCTGAAAGAAAAAAAAATATATATTATTTGTTTTAAACACATGGCAGTTGATACATTTAGCAGAATCCACGTTTAATACCTTTTCCACCAGGTATTCTCAAAATAGCACACAAGATTAAATTTATTTCCAGACTTGTAGAAATGTGCTCCTGCTACAGGATTTGTAGCCATTTTCATTTTAGAATGTTAAAAAAAATGTAATAAGACAGCGGGAGTCATAATGTTTACACACAACTGTATCCAAAATGAATGAAGCATGTCTCCAGTTGACACAACACTCAAAGAACCTGCAGACCCAGAGCCCTCATTGTGAGATTAATTAGCTTCTGTGGTGGAACAGTATTCGCAGAGGTCCCTAGGTAACCGCAGTGACAAGGTAAGAGGTCCCTGTTGTGTTTGCACTGAACACAGCGGTGTGACTTGGGAGTGAGCGCCAGGGGCCTAAAGTAAATACGTCTCAGGCAACACCCATTTTTCAAAGAGAGAGAGAGAGAAAGCTCAAACCAATTTTATACAGACACACTGTTGAGTTCTCTAGGCCCAAAGAAGAAAGGGACCAGTGACAATTGCAAACATCAACATAGTATAGGGGTGCATTTGTTAAGACACCATTGATGAAGTGTATACTCAGATTTCAGAAAAAAATCATTGTGACACACACTTAATGAGCACTGCATTAGGAAAACCTACGTTGTATCTGTCACTGATTTCACTATAACTGATGTTTTAAGCTGAACTCATGTATAATCTTGTGAATTTTCCCATTTGCCAGGAAATTGATAGTGCTGAGCTCATCACTTTGCAGAATTTTGTCCAATAAAACAATTTATGAGTGCTGCTGATATACAGCTGGCTGCATCATCACTGATGGGTTTTAAATGTGCTCCTTCTGGATATGGAGAGAGAGAGAGAGAGAGAGAGAGAGATTTATGACTCCGCCCACCTTTTTTCTCCTGCTCTTTATCTCTTCTCTCTCATGCTCCCTATGTGGCAGAACCTCTGCTACTGTTTTGCACTTCATCGTGATCTACACTGAAGCCCTGGCCAAGATTTCCATGCCTTGGTTTTCACAGGTGCTACTGATGATAAATCAGGCCTCTCTGGATGATTCACGGGTGAGATCATATCTTTTTCCTGGGGCACATCTTTAGATCACTGCTGAATGCACCCCCACTCATTATCACAATAAAAACAATTAGGCAATGTACAATATACATGTACAATTAATAGTACAGTGCTGCTGCAGTTTTTAAACACTATGTCCACTCACTGTCCACTCAGACACACCTATCCTCATTGGTCCACCTTGTAGATGTAACGTCAGGGATAGCAGTGGTTTCTGGACTATTCTCAGTCCAGCAGTGACACCGAGGGCTTTAAAAACTTTAAAAAGCACTGCTGTGTCTGATCCACTTGTACCAGTACACCACACTAAAACATGCCAACATCTTGTCAGTGTCCCTTCAGCGCTATGAATGATACATGGTCTGGGGTGGTCCTGTGTTAGTCCTGACCAGTGAAGAAGAGTGTGAAATGAGGTCCTGCACCTTTATAGTTGATCAGAGTATATTATAAAATCATTGATTATTTAACATCATAATTAAAACGAATTATTTATATGTACCTACTGTCCTTAGACCTACAGTATAAAACTTACAAATACAATATCTTCCCAATTAACTACAATATAAATATCTATCTTTCTGATCTTACAGGTGAATTCTGCCTGCTTTGATCTTCATACACAAGCCACCTTCATAAAGCTCCATCCTGGGAGGTAGGCTGATAGTTCCTGGGTGCTGATTTTACACCAATGAAATGTCAATGACTCATGAAGTGCCCTTATGTTTACACACTGCATCAGTCAAGGCCATGGAAAGAGCACAAAGGGGTCCTGAAGAGGCCTGATGAGCCTGGGGATAAAGGTGTGTGAGGGCGTAAACACTACATACAAGAAAATCCTGCCATTGATTCTGCTGGGTATGGTTCCTCAGAGAACTATTCTTTATTAACCTTTTGTGATGATCAAGACCTCAGGTCGCATAGGCAGTATAAACCAAATCAGGCACAACTTTAAATGTAGCTCCTTGTTTCTACAATAATTGTCAATTTTAACTGCACTGATCACAGGAGAACCTTGTAATTTTAGTGCCACATCTGTATATTTTAACTATGTGCATGGTAGGCCCTATATGCTTTAAAAAATTTATGGGTTTCAGGTGATGTCACTGTATATAGTAGCAACCATATTATGTACTTACTCATTACTCAAACAGACAGCTCAAATACAAACTGAGTTTTGAATTGCTTTATATATACTCCCTACAAAGGCCAGCATGGTGGCGCAGCAGGTAGTGTCGCAGTCACACAGCACCAGGAAGCTCCAGTTAGCGTGTGCCCTGTGAAGGACTGGCGCCTCCTCCAGGGTGTATTCACACTTTGCGCCCAACCTCCAGGTAGGCTTTGGACCCACGCGACCCTGAACTGGAATACCGGTTGCAGACAATGAATGAATGAATACTCCCTACATAGTACACAATACAGATAATAAAACTAATAATACTGCACCACAAGTAATGTCACAGTCACACAGCTCCAGGGACCTGGAGGTTGTGGATTCAAGCCCCACTCCGGGTGACTGTCTCTGAGGAGTTTGGTTTGTTCTCCCTGGGTCCATGTCGGTTTCCTCCAGGTGCTGCAGTTTCTTCCCACGGTCCAATTATGTATGTGTGAGTGAATGTGAGTGTGTTTTGCCGTGCGAAAGACTGGGACAAATGAATATTTGGCTTGTGTCTGTAGTCTCCTATACGGTAAAACCAAACTCTACAGAAATAACACACTTACTGAAGCTTGAATATGATCTGTGTATAAATAACTCACATAGAATCTGTCACAAAAGCAGGGAAATGCATTGGCATCTAACATGCTAACAGAAAATGCTAATATGGCTAATGTATATTTCTCAGTGAGATCTTTTACTCCAGTGGTGCAGAGAAGCAGTGGGCTTCTGTGCTTCTGGGTGTTGTGAGAGTCTCTCCAGCACAGGGAGAGGAGCTGTGTATGTGAATATATGAACATTTCCTATCTGTTTATGTTAGTGCTGCACCCGGAAACCACAAAATCTTTCACCAATATAGTATATATAATTACATCAGCTGCTGAAACTGATGGTGGTTGACAATTTTCCTATTAACACGGTTCCACTGCTCCACAGTCCAATGCTATGAGAGTTTATCTCCTTTTTCACGATACTTCACATTTGAATTGGTGACCTTAGGCTCTCATTGTTCCATCTCATTTCATGTTATTCTATGGAGATTACACAAGCTGTTTGTACACAATTGAACACCTGTGGGTGCACCCTCAAGCAGCTGAATTACCTAATTATAAAAGGTGTGAGCATATTGTGAACCTCACAATGTCATATATTTGGACTGTTATCCTTGGATCCTTCTCTGCTATAAATAACAGAGAATGGTGTCTCTGAAGTCATGTAATAACATTTTCTCTGCTAACAAACAGGAGAAAGTTCAGGGTGTCCTCATCTACCACATCTGGGACTGGACATCAAACACTCATTTCGCAACAGTGAATTTAACCAGAGCAGAAAAATGGCTGGTCAGTGTTTGTGTGCAAGTCTGTCTATGTATAGTGTCTAGAGTGAGATGCTTGTCTTCTTTTGATGCCTTTCAAATAGCTTGAACCTGTATCTTCGTGGGCCACCATTGAGGCGTCGTGCTTATCTTTCGGATCCAGATGATTGTGTAGATTGTTTAGATTAAAAAAAAAGGTTCCTGAGTCTTTTAAGGTCACCAGCTCCTTCAAAAGTCTTAATGGCTAACAGAGGTATCCCTACATCAAATCCTGCATTAACCACAGTACTTTATAAGACTTAAAGTCTTAAAAGGCTGACATTTTCATCATTCAAAACATTTTTTTTTCTAGAAGCCTGGCTGCTTAGATATTAGTTTAAGATTAGGTGTTCAAAATGCTCAGTTACTCCACTTCCAGCCCTAATACTATCTTTCAAACCTTACTCAAATTTCACAACACATTCAGACCAAAACATCCTTCAAAATAACACATTACCTAATGGTTTCACTGGATTATGACTTTTCACAAAGTCTTGATGATGTACTTCCAAAGAACATGCTCAGTACATCATTTATCCAGTGGCAAACAAATTTTAACTTGTTTCAAGATATACTTACTGCTTCCACAAGAAGTGAAATACAATCAGATCTATACAGCATAGCATGGACTCCTCTCACCTCAGCAACAAAAGGTACAACCTCCTTACCATCAGGAAGAAGATATAAAAGCTCCGCTACCATAAACTTTATTGTCCTTGCACTGCTCACATATCAATATCAATTACATATCATTATGAAAGAATGCTGTATCCACACTATACACTGTTTTATTTATTTATTCTGCGTATTAGATTGTAAATATGCACTATATTCTATACTAAATTGTACAGACTTACACTATATTGGCAAAAGTTTTCACTCACCCATCCAAATCACTGAATTCAGGTGTTCCACTCACTTCTATAGCCACAGGCATATAAAACCAAACACCTAGGCATGCAGACTGCTTCTAAAAACATTTGTGAATGGATCACTCTCAGGATCTCAATTTAAACATGATACCGTCATAGGATGCCACTTTTCCAGTCATGAAATTTCATCTCTACTAAATATTCCACAGTCATCAGAGGTATTATAACAAAGTGAAAGAGATTGGGAACAATAACAACTCAGCCACAAAGTAAAAGGCCACGTTAAATGACAGAGCGGGGTCAGCAGATGTTGAGAAGCATAGTGCACAGAAATCACTTTCTACTGACTCAATCACTACAGATTTCCAAACTTCATGTGGCCTTCAGAAAACAGTGAGTAGAGAGCTTCATTGAATGTGTTTCCATGGCAGCTGCGTCCAAGCCTTACATCACCAAGCACAATGCAAAGTGTCGGATGCAGTGGTTTAAAGCATGGCGCCATTGGATTCCAGAACAGTGGAGACATGTCTTCTGGAGTGCTGAATCATGCTTCTCCACCTGGCAATCCAATGCATGAGTATGGATTTGGTGGTTGCCAGGAGAATGGTACTTGTCTGACTGCATTGTACCAAGTGTAAAGGTTGGTAGAGGGGGAGTTACAGTGTGGGGTTGTTATTCAGGGGTTGGGCTTGGCCCCTTCCAGTGAAAGGAACTCTTAATGCATCAACATACCAAACGATTTTGGACAATTTTATGATCCCAAAATTGGGGTAACAGTTTGGGGATGGCCCCTGCCTGTTACAACATGACTGCGCACCAGTGCACAAAGCAAAATCCATAAAGACATAGATGAGTTTGTTTGGTCTTGAAGAACATGAGTCCTGAATTCAACCTGATAGAACATCTTTGGGATGAATTAAAGCCGAAAGTGTGAGCCGAGTCTTCTCATCCAACATCTGAACTCAAAAATGCGCGTCTGGAAGAATGTTCAAAAATTCCCATAAACACACTCCTAAACCTTGTGAAAAGCCTTCCCAGAAGAGTTAAAGCTGTCATAGCTGCAAAGGTTGGCCAACATCAAATTAAACGCTACAAATTAAGAATGGGATGTCACTCAATTTCAAACTCACTCTCTGTTCTCTCAGCTCCACTGACCAGACATGAGCACTTTGTAGTTCTACAAATACACTGTTCTACACTGTTTTCAATAGTCAGGACCCTTGCAGGACCCCCATAGAACAGGTATAATGTGGGTAGTGAATGATTCTCAGCGCTGCAGTAACACTGACATGGTGGTGGTGATGTGTCAGTGTGTGTTGCATTGGTACAAGTGGATCAGACACAGCAGTGATCCTGGAGGTTTTAAACACTTCAGTGTTACTGTGGAACTGAGAATAGTCCACCAGCCAATAATATCTAGCTAACAGCATCCTGTGCCCACTGATAAAGGACTAGAGCTACTGTCTCTTACTCCAATGAGGCAGGTGTGTCTAACAGAGTGGACAGTGAGTGCACACAGTGTTTAAAATCTCCAGCAGCACTGCTGTGTCTGACCCACTCATACCAGAACAACGCACACATCACAACCCCATCAGTGTCACTCAAGTGGTGAGAATGATCCAACACCCAAATCTGCTTGGTGGTGATCCTAAACAAAGTATGCAGAGTAACACAGGGACTGCAATCTCTAATTGTAGACATACAATATTCTCTTATGTGGTCAGTGGAGATGAGAGAATGTATAGTGAGTGAGTATAGAAACAATGGATATATTTTTGTCAAAGTATTTTTGTCTTCCACATTTCAACCAAACGTTGATCGTTCAACAAAAGTCTGATCGTCTTTTGAAATACCGACTTTTTGATTACACTTTGCTGAGTGGGATGATTGAGTGAAAATGAGATCAAAATTGGTGTATAAATATATAAATAAAAAATACCCTTAATTTCAGAAAAAAATATAAAAAGTGGGCAGACATATTGCAAATCTTTGGCAATCTAAAGCAAAATGAGCAGCTGCTCAAGTAATTAAGTACATTTCCAAATAGGTTTACTGTCTTTACCTTTATATTATGTTCTGATGGGCTTTCTGGTAAGTTTCTTAATAGCTGTAATTGTACAAAATATTTGGCAGTAATTAAGGGCATTTAGTAAAGAACAATGAGGGAACATTGGCACACATATGTCATTGTCGGTAGCTGTAAAAATCATAAAGGCCTGAAAAGGTCTCATTTAGCTGATCTTTTGCCTAGAAACAGCTGGAAGGGATCAAATTGTTGACTCTACATAACAAGCTCAATAACAATATTCTAGGACAAAACATATATTACATGCACTCTGTTATAGCTTCAATGTGTTACCTGCATCAGAAGCTTGCTAATGACTGGCCAGTCCTGCTGTGTTTGCGTGTCATTATCATGTTGTCACCCCGCTGTGGAAAACCTCTAATTGTGGGCCTGCGTCAATGCTACTTTCCACACAGGAATTTGTCAGCAAATCCAGGGCAGCTTTGGGTTTGGCAGGGGCTCATACGTGCTTGATGGCAGCTTGCAATTGCAAAGTGTTGAATCAGCCACATGACATTCCAGTCAAGACAAACTAGAACATCAGCCACTACCAGAAAACAGTTGTTTACAGATATACAGTACAAGTCTGCTGTTCTGGGAAGGCCTTATGTTATTTGTAGGAAGATTCAATTTCTTTCCACCACAAGAACATTAGTGAGGTATGGTACTGATGTTAGTTCTGAATCACAAGTAACACTCCAACTCCAACACTCCATCACTAAAGTGTATGCCATTTCACTGCTCTATAGCCTAAAGCTGAGGGGTTTTATTTCTGATTTGATGGTGACCTAACACTACGCTGTCTAATTCTATTAATTCAACTTTCCTATATTAGTACTTTTACAAAGAAAAGGTAAGCTTATTATTATAGCTAATTATTCTAAATGGGGGAGATGTCTTGGTACATTGTAATGACCAGTCACAGCAGTAGGGCCACACATGTGATCACGCACTCAACTATGAGTGTGTACTGGGTACACCTACGGCAAGCACATGCACGTGTGGAACCTATACTTTGGACCAAAGATTGTACACTTATATTGGGCATGCATAATAATAAAATTTGAGAGGAATTTCATAATTGTCAGGGTAGCATGGTGGTGCAGCAGGTAGTGTCGCAGTCACACAGCTCCTGGGACCTGGAGGTTGTGGGATCAAGTCCCACTCTGGGTGACTGTCTGTGAGAAGTTTGGTGTTTTGTCCCTCTGTCCGCGTGGGTTTCCTCCCACTCAAAAGTGTGCATAGGTGTGAGTGTGTGTCGCCCTGTGTCGCCCCCTCCTGGGTGTGTCCCTGACTTCCGCGCAGTGATTCTGGATAGGCGTTGGACCCACCGTGGCCCTGAATTGGATAAGCAATGAATAAATGAACTGAAATTGAGCTAATAGGACAACTTGGATTCCAAGAGCTTCATGACTCTTAGATGCCCTGTGAATTTGGTGACAATTTCACCCCAGTCAGCTCAGACTGGATAATGAAGTATGACAGATCACTGGTTAAAATATGAATGAGTATACATATAAATTGCTGAACATGGTGTCTGTTTATGAATGGGGTTCCTTCCTTCTGCAAAAAAGATGCTAAGCAGAGTGTGGAGGTAGTTCAACAATAATCTGAAGCTAGTGGGGAAAAGCAGTAAAGTCAATCACAACTACAGAATCGGCTATTAGCACTTGATGTAGCATTATGGAAAAGCCATTACCTTTTGAGCAGCTGAATATACTCTTCCCTGTGAATCTTTAGTTTCCTATGTTTCAGATGCACAGATCAACCATAACATTATGACCACTTCCTTGTTTCTACACTCATCGTTTATTCTCTCAGCTCCACCGACTCTGTAGGAGGACTTTATTGTACTACAATTACAAACTGAACTCCATTTGTTGCTCTGCATACTTTCTTTCACCCAATTTCACACTGTTCTTCAATGGTCAGGACACACACACATGTTGGATCACATGGTGTTTTAGTGTGTGTGTTGTGCTGGAACGAGTGGATCAGGCACAGCAGTGCTGGTGGAGTTTTTAAAACACTGTGTCCACTCACTTCCCACCCTGTTAGATGCGCCTACCTCGTTGGTCCACCTTGTAGATGTAAAGTCATAGACAGTGGCTTATCTGTTGCTGCACAGTTTGTGTTGGTTGTCCTCCAGGTCCTTTATCAGTGGACACAGGACGCTGTTGGCTAGATATTTTTGATTGGTGGGCTATTCTCAGTTCAGCAGTGACACAGAGGGGTTAAAAACCTCCAACTGTCCTGTTGTATCTGATCCACTCATACCAGCACCACACACACTAACACACCACCACCACATCTGTGTCACCGCAGGGCAGAGAATAAGTCACCACCCAAATCATACGTGCTCTGTGGTGGTCCTCTGGGGGTCCTGACTATAGAAGAACAGGGTGAACAGGGGCAGATACAGTATGCAGAGCAACAGGCTAACTACAGTTTGTAATTGTAGAGCAAAGAGTGCTCCTGTGTGGCTAGTGGAGCTGAGATAATGGACAGTGAGCGTAGAAACAATGAGCTGGTCATGATGTTATGATTGGTTAGTGTATATGAGACTGAAATTTAGAGAAAAAGTGTGATGGAGGGAAGGAGAAAGAAAGGAAGACCTTACTACTCATGCTACAGAGATACAGAGAGTGCACATCTGGCTGGATGTATGGCTGCCAACACTTATGATGGTTTCCAGTTGTGCTGTTCTAAAGCCATCAACAGGGCTGTGTGCTGGGTTCCTGACTGGGCACATGCCCCACACTGGTAAAATATAGCACTCTACAGAGCAGACGTTTATGTGAATAGACCTTACTATATATACAGGGTGTGTGTTTGTCCTTTGCTAATATCATCTGGATTCTCATTCGTCTGAATGACAGTTTTGTTCCCTGTTAGCACAAGTGCTACTGACGTTACTATCAGCCTTGAAAATAACAGTGGCTGGGTAGTGTTCTACCATTTGTCATGAAAAGACAACCTAGTGCTGACTTTAGGTCCAAAAAAATAAAAATAAAATCCGAGATGGAGTCAGCACATGCTGGTGTATGGGGGTGGTGTGGATGCCAAGGAGGTCATTAAGGCACCAGCAGGTGCCTAATAACCTCAGAGAATGGGAACCGCTCTGCAAGAATGAACTGACTGGGAACAGATGCCATGACCTGGTTCAGAAAGTTCTTGGAAGGAATTAAATCTTGGTTCAACTTCTGAATCAGGATTTAACCAAAGACTATATGGTGTTTCCAGTGCATATTCCCTACACGACCTCCCTGTACTTGACTCAACTTACTTTTTGGCACCTGCTTCATTTTCCACTACCACAGCTCTGTAGCTGGTGACATCACAAACAAAAAATTTGTTTTAGAAACAACAACAAGGTAGTAATATTGTGCAGTTTATTTGTTTTCTTGCTGATTTTTGGAACTGAGCCATCAGATCTGACATGTCAGTGTAGGTTCAATATAGTTTACTTCCTCGTTTCACTGTCCTGCTCTTACTGAATTTTTTCATTTACCACCAATTCTTAATTGTTACTACCTTGAATTACGTGTCGTTGAAGTCTCAGCTCTGTGGTGGTCATCCAATTGTTCTCAGATCACCAGTAGTGACTTTTACAATTTGGGCAATGCTGTGGCACATCAGGTAGTGTTGCAGCCACACTGCTCCAGGATCTTGGTGTCTTGGGTTCAAGCATTGAGATACTGTCTACAACAATAAGGGGGGTTTTGTGTGTTCTCCCTGTGTCAGCATGGGTTTCCTTAGAGCGCTCTAATTTGGCTGGGTGAAATTGTCTACAGATGTGAGTTTGAGATGTCATGCCATGTACTGACTCTGTCCAATGTTTAATTGGTTCACAAGCCAGAAAAGTAGAAAAAAAAAGAAACTCCAGAAAGAACACAGAGGCTCAAATAATGTATTGTTGCACAAATAATGTGTTGTTGATGCATTCATTTTCAACATGCTAATTAAAAAATAGGAAGTAAACAAGAATTGTTTGAACCAATCACATGCATCCCCGTCTGTTGGCTAGTAACTAATTACGTTCCTTCTGCCTTGAAGGCAGGACAGCCTCCAGAACCCTTTTGAGTAGTGCTTTTACACACAAACGTGATTCTGCATTGAGCTCAGTGATTAAGGGATGAAGTAGTTACAGAAGATAAATGAATGAATGAATAAATAAGTGACAAATATTCCTCTATGATGCACTTAGCTTAGACATTCCCTATTCTTATACAGTTTTGGCTGACAATTTCATAAATTAAAGAATGGAAGGGTGGTCTTTGACTTCTGAACAGTACTGGCAGAGCTGTTACTAAAATTTTTACATTTGCCAGAATATAAATGTCATATTATATTCAATTCAGACCACTGTGAATTATCCTTGAGCATGGCTTTATTTTTAAGTAACATAATCATATACATATGCTGCACCACTAAACTGGAACAAGGCCTCTTTTCTTGAAAAACACTCACTGTTTTTGCAAATCATTCACTGAATTAGGGAGTGAGGTGTGTGATGAGTTGTGGTTTACTCCTCTCAGTCTTTGCTTTTCAGGAATTTGTGGTTGCTATTTCATAGATGTATATAATACATACTAGATTTGCTATATGGCAAAAGGCATGTAGGCAGACATTAACCTTGTGGTTCTTCTGAAATCAAGGATATTGCAGTAAATGCTTCTTCTTTTCTAGGAAAGTTTTACACTAGCAACTGGAACATTGCTGTGTGGAATGGATTGTATTCAGAGGTCAAGTACTGATGCAGCATGGTTTGAAAGAAAAAAAAACATTAACTCCGTCACTCTTGTCTCTAGAGCAGTGGTAATTAATTAAAATTAATTAGGGTCCATTTCTCAAGCCAAGGTCTGGATCATAATGTATAACTTGCATTATGATCAGTGTCATATCCTGCATATTTGAAGTAGTCTTGTAGTTATAGCAACATTTTATGTAGTTCACAACTGAATGTTAAATCAAATTACATTTTCAATTGCATTTCAACATATTTCCAAAAGATTTATAAATAATTCTAAATAACAAACACTCTAAATAAAAAAGGCTTTCTCTCATTTCAAGTAAACGTTACAAATAAAACTATGATTTTGAAAAAAATGCATATTTTAAATAAAGTCTTTAAAAGCTTTACTGCTTTTCCATAACCAGCAATCTGATTGACTTTTATTGCTGGAGGGCGGGACTTTATCCATTAACAGCAATCTGATTGGCTCTTTACAAAAGAGCTTTTACAATTTTTAAAACACTGTGTTCAAATGTAAACAGCACTTAATAGTTTATCAGTTACAGGTCCAGGTTCAGCTAGAACAGCATCAGTGTCCGGACCTGGACCACGGGCCGCCTATTTGTGACCCCTGCTCTAGAGAATGCAGTTCTACTGTTCCACAGGTCAAGCAGCCCTACCTCCTCATCATCTGATGGTGACATCCAGGATGATCACTGGAGATTGAAGCTAAAACCTATTTGATGATTTAAAGAAAAAGAGCGAAGTAAAACCAGAGAAAACACAACGTAAAAAAAAAAGGATATAAAAAGGTGTGTGTGCTTGAAAAATATATGGGGTGGGGAGGTGGTTACACTCAAAATGTGGCCCATTTAGTAGGGATGTCCTACCTTTCCAATGAAAAATCCAGTCATATTACTGGAAAAACTTACAGGCAAGAAAAGCATTTCCAGCTTGTGGAGATATACACAGACGTAGTAGCCAGAATAACACAAATAAATATTGTTTTCCCAACAATGTGGCATTGAGAGTTTGATTACCGGCAGTGCCTCAAATACTCATGGCTGGGAGTCCAAGAGGGTAAACTGGCCTCACTTTCTCTGTCTGGAACTCTCTATTTCCCTTCACCACTAATGACGCTTCTCCACTACACGTTACCTACTCCACTCGCTTTCACTCTACTACTTGACCAGAGAGACTTTTCCATCCATCACAGACTAGCCACCTGTAAAACTCTTCAAACTACAGTAGTGATCATGTTTGTTTTTATCCAACACAGAGTGGCACCCCATAAAATTATGCCATGGTCTTTTGACGAGGCTCCAAGATTTCCTTGGATTGGTGGCTGACAAAAAGACTCCAGCAAGAGCTGCCCTCCTTTTGGAGTTATGCCCCTCGCATTAGGAGATTTTCCAACCTGCAGTAATACTCCACTCATAACCTCATGTGCTAGAATGCCATTGCTTCACAATGTATGGTACAACTTTATTTATAAAGTGTCATGATACATTGAAACTCCCTTAAACTAATACAATGCAATGTATGTCATAGTTTTTCATGAGAAAATACTAATGATTTTGGGATGCTTGCACAGCTGTTTGCCAGGGATACACAGAACAGTAATGTCCTTTTCAAGGGCTATATAGCCCTAACACTTCATCCTACCTTTGTATCCCAGACCACATCTAACAATAAAACTGCTTAAAGTCAATAGCCCAAATAATTTAGAGCCAGTCACAATGGAAGCATTATAACAAAATACTTTATTCCTAAAAGTTAATGTAGTATGGTTTTGTTGTTGTTCCACCCCTTGAATTAAAGCTGAAAGTCAACACTTCAAATAGATCATGATTTTTTTTATATAATTTATTTTTCCCCCAAATTTGAAAAATGTGTCCATGGCCAAATATTTCCTGCCTTGACCTTATAAGGGGTGTCTACATAGTTTTAAGTGGGGTGCTACTTCTCTATTTTTAGATAAACATAAATTTGATTTACACCCTCCATCAAATGAATAAAGCCTCATCCACCAGCCAAATATAAATGTCAAACAGATTTAATCCCTGAGGCATGCTCCCCCATGTTCAGCCTTCAATGTAGGCCACTTTTCTGAAAAGTCCCAACAGGCTTAAATAAGGGAGTCAGTGGTTTAATTTCAGCAAAAGCTCTGAATTGACTTGCAGTGTTTTGAAAATGTGGCTGGAGACTGAGGATACTGTCATCACTTACATGATGAAGTGCGATACTAAATCTGGCTGCGCATTAAGCTGTAAATGTATTAGAAAGACGAGACCAGTATCCTTTCACAGTGTTGATGTTAAGGTTGGAGTGGAACACGGCCTACTGCAGAGGATGAGATTCGGAGACTCATTTGAGACTCACAGGAGCCAACATACGACGTTCGGGTGCTGAAATAAGACCCGAATGAAGTGTTTCTTTAAACATTTCCACTCAGCTCTTCATAGAACTAGAGCTACGCTTGACTTATTGCATGTGACACACTTTCTGCACTGACTAATCAGGCCCACATGCACAAATCGTTATTTTCTGGTGGAGCCATTAAGTTATTTATGTTTGCGATGTTCTTATTCCATATTTGCAGACATTGAATATCACCCTTAAATGACTTCAATTACTTTATGATGGGACTGGTGTGTTTTGTTTATATGGTAGATTGCTTATGCTAATGTTTATGGCAGAGAGGGTGAACTGGGTAATCATTGGATTGTGTGGAAAATACAGTGTTTATATAAAGCTATAAATATCGACATATTTATTTACGCTACATTTCTATACTACTATAATGGTTCCCATTGCTGACATAGACATTCAGTTCCACACACTGATCGGATAATCTTTTTAGAAAAGCATTGCTGGTAGACTGAAATGCACCAGAGTTGCTGCACATGAGTCTATAATCACCATGTCCAATGCCAAGTGTCAGCTAGAAATATATAAAGCCCCCACCACTAGGCTGAATGGTAGTGGAAGTGGTATGATGCAGTTTTGTTAAAGTGGAGGGGAGCTATAGCCTGTAATTTTGATTTTGGCTTTTGTTACTTTGCTACTCATTGACATATCCAGAGGGCTGGATAGTTATTAAAAAGCTATGTTTAAAAGATAAAGATTCTGTCATATTAGCACGTAAATAATGCACCTAAATAGCTAGATGTCAGCCTGTTCTATGCACATGTTGATGGGGCAAAATAACAACATTAATAATGTTGTAAGAGTTATTGGCTTAAAATTAAGTTTCATGTAAAAAAAAGTTTTAAAGCATTTTTTGTGTAGTGTAAAATCATAATTAAATATGTAAACACTGCCATACTCTTGTAATTTAATGGCAACTGCTGAGTAGTTTTAAAAATTCATTCATTATCTCTAACTGCTTATCCAGTTCAGGGTCGCGGTGGGTCTGGAGCTTATCTGGAATCACTGTGCGCAAGGTGGGAATACACCCTGGAGGGGCCGCCAGTCCTTCACAGGGCAATACACACACATTCACTCACATGCTCACGCTTTTGAGTGGGTTTTTGGACTGTGGAAGGAAACGGGGCACCTGGAGGAAACCCACGCGGACACGGGGAGAGCACACCAGACAGACCGTCACCCCGAACGGGCATTAAACCCACAACCAGGTCCCTGAAGTTGTGTGACTGCGACAATATGCTGCAGTATTAAAAATTCATCCATCATTCATTATCTGTAACCGCTTGTCCAATTCAGGGTCGCGGTGGGTCCAGAGCCTACCTGGAATCATTGGGCGCAAGGAGGGAATACACCCTAGAGGGGGTGCCAGTCCTTCCCAGGGCAACATAGACACACACACATGTCACACCTACGGACACTTTTGAGTTGCCAATCCACCTACTAACGTGTGTTTTTGGAACGTGTGTTTTTGGACTGTGGGAGGAAGTATTAAAAATGACAAAACAAAATAAAAATTATGAAAATATGAATAATTTGAAAATAGTGAGCAAAAATTATTTTGTCACATAAGTTTTATCCCTTAATGAGTTATATCAAGGGACAAAAAAGTGCCAGAAAAGCATTTGTTATCCAAAATTCCATGAGTTTAGGTTTAGATGCTTTAAAGGCAGATATTTTGATGTTAGTGATCATGAGCCTAACACATAAATACTTCAATTTTAGTTTTTTTTTTATTATTATAAAATAACATGCAATCGCTACCATACAATGACATATAAGTTGGAGAATGTTTTACAATGAATTACAATGAATGAATAAATTAATTTTACATTACTCACACACACAAAAAATTATTCAAAACTTATTTGTGTACCTATAAATCAGTTTTAAGAATATTTAAACTTCAATCTCTGTAACATCATTTGGTGGACCTGCCACTTTTAACCTAGAACATGAATTGATAAAAAACAAAGTGTATTTTCTTGCCTTAGGTCCACCTCATCAGAAGTTTCAGGGTGCAAACTGTTCTCCCAAACTGCCCACTAATCTACACACACAAAAACCCACAGCTGGCCCCACTGGACTGGCGGTGAATTACATTGTAAAATAATAACCTGTGCTGGTTTGATTATAGAAAATACTATAAAACACTTTTCAGCAAGAAGGCTACAATCAGGTTCATAAGAAAATAGGAAATTCTTGTCAAGTCAGTAAAACATGCTCATGTCATTAAAACTGATGGTGTTTCTAAGAGATTAATCTCTTATCAATATTTTATCATCGCTACATCCATGTATTTGCTATGGAGGTTTTTTTTTTTGTGATAATATAATGTATAGTTAATTAATAAAGAAATAATTTCATTTAATTATTACATTTCGCAATAAATGCTGATGTGATTCATATATTAATTGTATTATTTAAATAATTTATTTAATTAATAAAATATTTATTTCATGCAGCTTGCAGCCTTGAGCTATGAAATAATTAAATCTGTCAACATCATCCATCATCTGTCAGTGGGCGGGTCTAATTCCGATCCAGTCAGATTGATTGACTAGATTGTGCAGTAAGGCAAGACAGACTAATCACGTATGTTAGATTCATATTTCCATCTAGTAATGATAGTTTTAAGAGGGCAAAACTTCAAAAAGCTTTTAAGGGAGGCTGAAATTTAATTGAAGAGGCATTAAGAAACACCCGGCTGCTCCCTTATATTCCACTCCATCAGATTCCATCCCAGCACCCGACAGACAGCCTGTACAAGGTAAATTAGTAACACTAGCTAGGTAAAATTTTATTATTTAAATAATGCCATTGATAAAATATTATAAATGCATATTTAAATAATGATTAAATAAATCACGTACATATTTAAAACTTTCATTTCAAAATTCATTAACTCATTCATTGTCTGTAACCGCTCATCCAGTTCAGAGTGGGTCTGGAGTCTACCTGCAATGAACCACCCTGGAGGGGGTGCCAGTCCTTCACAGGGCGACACACACACACATCTTAAATGAGCCCAGAGAATGTGACTGCATTTCTGGATTCATTTTATGGCGGCACTTTAACTACACTCATTAAGGTTTATAAATGGTTTAAAAGCATGTTTTTTTACAGGTTGTAAACACTTTAATCATTAATAATAATTTGTTAAATAGATAGGAAGTGCAAAAGTAATCACTATTTTGTCCAGTACTGAAAGTGTCTGAGAACTTACTGAGTATAATAAAGGGAAGAATAATCTCAGACCTGAGAATGTGAACTTAGTCGTTTCACATGTTAATGTAGCTCAGGGTCACGTTGGGTCTGAAGCCTACTCGGAATCACTGGGTTCAAGGCGGGAACACACCCTGGAGGGGGCGCCAGTCCGTTACACACACTCACACATTCACTCACACCTATGGACACTTTGAGTCGCCAATCCACCTACCAATGTGGGTTTTTGGACAGTGGGAGGAAACCTGAGCCCACTTTGTCATGTTCGTGGTAAATTAATTAAATTATTACATATATTGTTACCAAATTTATTAACAAAGATATGCTGAAGCCAACAGGTCTCATGCTGCTGAAAAAGTCAAAGTAAGGTCCACCATGTAGAGAGATGTGGGTTCACTATTTGGGAAACATGTCACTTTTGCCCTTTCTATCTTTGTGTTGTAACTGTTTGTTAATTACTATTAATGTATTAACAGCATAATTATTAATAATAACTATAATTCATTCATTATCTGTAACCGCTTATCCAGTTCAGGGTCGCGGTGGGTCCAGAGCCTACCTGGAATCATTGGGCGCAAGGCGGGGAATACACCCTGGAGGGGGCGCCAGTCCTTCACAGGGCAACACAAACACACACATTCACTCACACCACTTTTGTGTCACCAATCCACCTACCAACATGTGTTTTTGGACTGTGGGAGGAAACCGGAGCAAACCCACGCGGACATGGGGAGAACACACAAACTCTTCACAGACAGTCACCCGGAGCGGGAATCGAACCCACAACCTCCAGGTCCCTGGAGATGTGTGACTGCGACACTACCTGCTGCGCCACCGTGCCGCCAATAACTATAATGATAATAATAAATATTAACAAAGTTTTCCTGTTTTTAATTCAGTGCCACATGAAGTTGGAACATTTTTAACCCAGAATTTTTAGAATTTACTGATGCCATCAAATGGGATAGTCCTTTTAATTCTTGGAAACGTGGTTTGTGGAACATAAAAAAAATTCATAATCTGTAATTGATTTGTCTTGTTAACTGTCACTGTGCAAGGGCATGGAATTAGTATGGACAGAGGTGACATGTCCCCACCAATTATTATATTATATTATATATTATATTATAGGGTGTATATTATATTATATTATATCCCCACCTATAATTTGATCCCCTTCAAAAAAAAAAAAAAAAAAAAAAAAGAAAAAAGAAAAACACAATCTGTCAACGTCTCATTAACCTAGGGGTGCAGCAAGGGTTAAATCATGCTCTCTACTCAAGTTCAAACTCCCCATAACACATATGGCTAGTGTGATTGGCTGTGCCTTTCCCTGCTGTCACATGAGCCTCTGTAGCTGCGTTTTGTAGTAGCGTCAAAACTGGAAGGAAAACTTTCCAGTCATATGTGTGAGACTTACTGTGTAAGACTCAAAAGCAAGTGAGGATGGCAGCAAAAAAGAAGAAGGTGAACATAAGTAGTCAAGTTCCCTAATGAAATGAGTGCATCATAATAACGTTAATGGCAATGCTAGGCTTTAGCACACAGCATACAGCAGGCTACACTTGTCTGTAGCTATGAATAACATGGTTTGGAAATTAACTGCACAACAAACTGCCAACTTCTTTGTCAGTCATTAAGTGAACATTATACAATCCATTAATTAAATTAGAATGTTTTTTATTCAAAATAATTTCAAAGCACATAGAATAGCCTATGTGGTATATAAGTGGTTTATCATTTTAAAAAGAGAAATCTACAAAAAATTTAAGCAAACATGTAATTGGAGTGCGGGGGATGGTAGATTCATAGGTCCCAACCTATATCAAGTGCAAATCTACACCCTTGTCGCGGTGGGTACAGAGCCTATACCTGGGAAGAACACACCCTGGATATACAGGAGGTCCTCGGGTTACGTCAGTCCCGAGTTATGATGTTTCGTGGTTACGACACATCTCCCATTTACTGTATAAAGCCTTGTTTCAATTTAAGTGGTTTTGCGTCATAAACGTCGTAACGCAAACTTTGTGTTTGGTGTGCGCAGCGGAACACGGTTACGCGGCTCGGGACGGAGGAGGATAGGTGTTAGGATAGGATAAGTGCTTACAGTATGTTATTTATGTACAGTATGTACTTATGTTCTGACTTACACTGAAAATCTGTTTACGACGTGATGTAGGAATATAGGATATTTCTGAATCTGAATATTTATTATACTACAGCAGAAGTGTACAATTGTAATTGTACAAGAATGGTAGAAGCACTGCAGCTGTGGTATGTGTTCAACCTCAGTGAAAGCCCCTCCGTGGCATCTGGATGGGCTGTGTGCTGTCGTTTCTGAGAATTAGTCTGAGCTTATCTCTAGGACAAAGGGCTCACTCAAGTCTAGTTCAGAGGGAGGGATCTGATGGATGAGGCCCACCTCCTCATGCCCTGACAAAGTGTGTTTACTCAGACAAAGACGGGAGCAGCATTTCATCGAAAAAACAAGACAGAAGAGAGAGAGAGAGAGAGAGAGAGAGAGAGAGAGAGAGAGAGAGAGAGAGAGAGAGAGAGAGGTTTCAAAAATACCTTTTGTTTGTTTCAAAACAAAAGGTCCAATTCTGATAAGGTGAACCAGTGGAAATAATTCCTTTGTGAATTTTTCACATCTTTATTTTTGAGGAGAAATGAGGATGAGGGATCAGTCTGAGCTTGTATTATTCCATTTGGTCTGGATGTGTGTTTTCCTCTCCTCTCTATTCACTGTCTGTCATCATCTTGGAGCCCCTTTTTTGGTTGGGTTCAGGAAGTTCAGTCCAGGAGGTTTTGTGGACTGGGTTCGACCCAGCATAAAGGTTCACTGGGGTAAAGCAAGGACAGGGGCCTTTCTGTCTCTCTCTCTTTCTCTCTCTGTGTTTCTCTCTTGCCTCAACACACACACACACACACACACACACACAGGTTGAACGAGGTGAGGTGAAATCACCTCGTTGCCTGAGAGAAAATGTCCTTAAATGCTCTCTCTCTCTGTCTCTCTGGAGAAACTGATCATATTACAGATTTAGCCATAACAAGTGTATCTCTGAAGTTATTTTTATATATATATAATATAAATTTTATTTATATTATTACACTAATCAACCATAATTTATGACCACCTCATTGTTTCTACACTCACTGTCCATTTTCTCAGCTCCACTGACCACAATAACTCCACCAAAAAAGTCATGATGTAGATTTAGTATGTTAGGGTTTCAGAACACATAAAATACTATGTGACCTACAAAAAAAAATAAATAAATAAATAAATAAAAACTATTTTGGAAATTGTTCTTACTTTCTTCCTTAATAAAAGTAAGATGAAGCTAGCCAAAACCATGCAACTACTTTACCTATATTCCCACGACCAGCAGGAAAACTGGGGCATTGAAAGTGTAGGAACAGCACTCAATCCATGACTGAGAGGCCCTTGAGCAAGGCCCTGAACCTGTGTGTGTGTGTGTGTGTGTGTGTGTGTGTTCACTGCCACAGATGGATGAAATGCATAAGGCACATTTTGTTGTATGTTGTACAATGACAAATAATTGCACATTATTATTATTATTATTATTATTATTATTATTATTATTATTATTATTAGCTGATATAGCCAAACTGGCATTAGTGATTTAGGTTAGATAGATCTAAGTGTGTTGAAGTGTCCAATGACATTGCATTAAAACCAACAACCTTTCAGTCTAAGCCCTCTTCTCTAACATTACAAGTAGTTGTAAATATATACATAAAAGATACATCAGAAATTTGTAACATTTGTACTTTAAAATTCACTATGTTTTCATAATGAAAGTTGCAAAGGGAAACAACTCCCTTAGTTACTTGAAGAAGAAATACAGAAACTGTGCTGTAAACTACTGAGGCAGAAAACAAATTACACAAAAGAAAAATCCTGACACTTTTAATCTTTTACAATTAACAATCAGTTTACAATTATGATTTGAGTAAAGACTAATTTATGCTTCTTCTTAGAATCTATGGCATAGGCAATGCTTAGGTCCTGTGTAGGTGTGTACCCTACACTGTAGCCTGAGGTGCACCTCCTCAAATGTAACCACGCGTCATGATTACACAAACCACAACAGCTGTGACTGGTCCTCAGTTGGACGAATATGGAGTGATTAGCCCACAAAGTCCAGAAATAGTAACTCCTTTTTGCCACACTACAGAGACATCAAATCCATGGCGAGAGGTTTTCATAGATGTTGGTTTGGCTGTACCAGAACCCAAAAAAAGAGTGTTATTTTCCTTGCTCCACATGTAAATAATGCTCTGTTACAAGTAACACCTTATTCCCTATAGAGTGCACTTCACCGATTATAAAACTCTACATACTTCAGTACCACTACATTGTGTATTATATGGGGTGGATGAAGATATTTGAGATTCAGACTTGATTTGATGCTATAATTCTGAGCAACTCTGACACACATTTCCACAACTGTTGGATAAACACGCCGTAGACTCTGCATTGATTCAACACAGAAGTGTAAATCAGCCTTTAGGTTGTGGTTAGGTTTATGTTTAGAGTTAGGGTTGTTGTAGGGACAGGATTAAAGCTGATTTTTCATATTTATTAGGTGCCAGACATTCATTAGGTGCATAAAAAATGCAGACTACCTTTTTTTAACATACTGTACAAATGACAGACCATACTGATATATGGCTAGGGGTGCCGCAGTGTTTAAGTAGCATGGCATGGTATGGTAGAGGGGTACTGGAAGTACTACTCACAAGTATAGGCCAAAGCAAGGCAAAACAAGGCCAGTGGCTTCGATGGGAGAATCTAGAGAAGCAGAAGATTTCCTGGCAAGTGTTGTAGGTGATGGAGACAAGTCATATTAAGATTTTGCTGGGAACAACTTATGATGTCCTTCCAACACCACAAAATCTTGGACAGTGGCTAGGTGAAAACTCTAGTTGTAGTTTATATACAGGGTTGGCATGCTGAAACATAATCTATTAGCTTGTAAAATTAGTGTGTCTGAGAGTCGGTATACATGGAAACGTAATCAGGTGCTAAGGACTTTCAGTGGTTGTGGAGAAAGAGAGCACAGATTACTTGGGGAGATGCACTGTAGAGATGCTATTATGATTGTTGATGATGTAGCACATACATTTTACATGGCACTGGTTGCACTGAGCATTCACATTAAGGATGCCAGTGGGGCTAGGTACAGCCTCAGTGACCAGGGAGGCCAGTGTGGATTTACAGTTGTTGGCGGTAAAGGGTAAGGTAGGACTGTAAAGCTGGCTTTGAGGGGGTCGGTCTGGGATGCCAGACGTCACTGTTGAGCCTTCTGAAGGTGTTGTGGGCTTAATTCAGCAAAACACCAACAAGAGGAGGTGCCTACCTGATGACCCCTGCGAAGAAGTATTGATACAGTGGGTGGTTTTGGTACTCCTGGACTGGGCTCAATAAGTAACTGTAGTTGGCAAAGATAGCTGGTTGCTGACTGGATCATAAATGGCCACTGTAACCTTAGTGTTGAGGTGTAGGATTCAACAGATATTTGTGGCTACAGGTAGGAAGAGAGTGCGGTGGGCCCTATGTGAAGCTCTAATGGATTGGCATAGGATATTTAGCATCTTACCTTGTGTATGATTATAATTACTGATAACGAAAATTGTAGTGTATTACTACGGAGTCCCTAATGAGACATGCTGGTTGTTTTCAATAAGGTGTGTCTACAAAATAATATATTGTGCCCTCAAAATATTATCATGCGGCCTCAGAATATTACATTAAGTGCCACAAATATATAGTTTTTTTTAAATATATTATTGTGTGACAAAAACTTATTAAAAAAACCAATAACCACATCACCTTAGGTGCTCTGTATTTTACAGGTGTAAAGAGAGGCATCTTCTAAAACCAGGCTTGTGGTAATTCGTGTGAGCAAATACAGTTCTGCTTCAGGGTTCAGTTTCATACTGATGCAACACACACACACACACACACACACACACACACACACACACACACACACAAAACTTGGTCATAGCCCTGAGAAAGCAATATAGGGAAGAGCAGGAAAAGGAAGGCTTTATTAGCTAAATGTCTCGCCTCATGTTAAATATGAAGCACATGTTCACCAACCTGCCCTATCTTCAGACATAAACCCACATATGGAAACAGCCCTTTTATCGGCCTTTACCTATCCATCTAAAAACAACATAAACCTCGAGTGAGGGCCTCTCCTCTTTAAGCCTTGTTTAAGCTTATATAACTGATAGCGAGAGGCCTTTATTAATGTCATTATGTAACACTGTTGAGATCGGATAAAGGCACAATTTAGGACACTACCCTCTAAGCATGTGCCCAAGGCCTGCATGATCCCCTTAACTCTCTCACTCCCCAAACCACTCTCTTTTCTTACAAAGGATGCCCTCATGCAGCTTTGGCTGGGTTTGCACTGCTATGGAAACTCTGGTGTACCACCATCCCATGAGTTTTTACACTGCTTCCACTGTTAGAGCTCCAGAGCATTCATGGGTCTGAGACCATTTTGATTCAGAGCTATTTAACCATGACTCTGGCTAAATGTTTGTAGCTACCTGCCCATCCAATGTTTCTGCTGAATTAAAGGGTACATATAATACTTTGGCCACTTTTCTGCAGAAAGAGCTTCAGTCCTTTTGAGAATGAAGATGGTGGAACATGGCTGTGAGCAGTGTTAACTGTGGAAGCTGATTTTGACTTAATCTTAGTCTATTGACTAATATGTGTATTATTTTTAGGTTCAGTTTAGTCATTTATTTATTGTTATTTTAGTCTAATTTTATTCCATTAACTATTATTAGTCATTTTAAAATATTTAACTATTTCAGAGGTGTTATTTATTGCTAATGTACAAGAACAATAGGGTAAAATTGTGTTACATTATAAAAAATCTTAACATACAATATTATTGAATGAATGTTTGCCACTTATTTTGTTCAAATATATTTTAAATTTATTTAACATTAACATATTAAGAATGCGCTGCAGGATCTTGCAAATCAAGACTGAGTCAGCTCCAAGAGTTTGAACTCTATGAATCAATGGCCAACAGTTGTCTTGAGCAAAACTCAAAAAAATTGATTGTCGACTCCTCTTTATTGGATGCTCTCGTGGCCTGACAACAGCAAACAAACTTTTGCTTTTGCAACGCTCTGTTCTCAAAGTGGAAACAGAAGGTAATTTATCAGTCTTTCACATTTTCATTTGGTTTATTGATGGAATGTGTAAAACATTTAGTCACAGTTCTTGCCTTGAAATTATTACTATTATTTCATTTTTTTCTCGTTTTTACTTTGAAAAAAAGTCATAAACAATTATTTCCCATCATGGTTCTTATTAACAAAATTAACACTGGCTATGAAGGTTTTACTGCCTTCAGCCTCAATATCATTAGTGATGCTTGTTTTAAACTTTAAAGTAAGAGATTTCGCTCTAGCACAGAGAATGAAGATACACTGCTCCACTACATAATGCTGGTGGGCTTTATATCCCGCCAGCCAACACTTGGCAATGACCTAGTGATTTTAAAATTAGTCGTGCTATCAAAAATGCTTTTCTATGCGGTTTATGATTGAAAAGTCTTGTGAACAATGGTGTACCTTAATATAGCTAGTTCACTAGAAGACTGGGTGTCTGGGTTCATTTGAGGACATAGTGGACCCATCTTTTTTCACCATACAAGACTATGAGTGTTGGCTTTGGACAGAGTAGTTGTAAGCCTAATCCAATGTAGTCAATCAACCAATAATTATTTGGGGTCCCAAGTTTGCTTACTTAGTTTTGCAATTTACTCATTAGCATTGTGTAAACTGCAAGCCAAAATCAACATATTAGTCTTGCAGCACCATTGCAAAGTGAAAAAAGCATACTTGCTTTTCCTGACTGACTCCACAAGGTATAAAATGTAAGACTGCATAAATCAGAGATTATTTTAGATATGTATGACATGTATGCATATGTATTTGCCTAGGAATCCAGATACACATTTCCATGTTTAATCTATGTGGGCCTACAATCACAGTGGCAATGTGCTAGCAGACACCTCCCAGACAGTGCATTAATTGTTAGACAGAGGGATATAAAGCTTATAGTTAATGTCATTTTTTTTATTATCCGATATAAAACACACTGTTTTAGCGCAGAAACTGTTTATGACCTATACTGTGCACTACTCTGTGTTGAGGGAGTTTCAGCCTTTTGAAAAAAAGGGATAACAGCACAGCCAATGCAACTTTGCATGATGTGCTCTGTCATAACAATGTTTAATCATTTCCTCTTACTAAAAATAGGTGTAGTATGATAATAATCTGTGTGCTAGCCTGCCAAATTCATACTATTAAGACAAGTACATGGTATATATTGTATAGTATTATAGTGTGTGTAGTACAACATTGGCACCCAGCTTGTGTCTTAAATATTAACCTCTTGGTTGCAGTATCAGACTCTACATTCCTGGGATGACTTAAATCTAGATGTGAGAACATTTAATGGCATTTGAGAATGTGACATTAAAGACTGATGTTAGATGATTACCTCCTAGACACCACTCCAGAGAATCCCATGCCACTAGTCCACAGCCTAATGCTGGGGTACTTTAGAACCTCTTGCCATGTTTGACATTAAGCATAGTGAACTTAGAATGTGCTATAATATTGGCAATTTTTTATTATTCTTGGTTAGAGATAGAACAACATGCTTGCAAAGAAATATCTTTATCAGGCTTACCTTTTATTAATCATACAACAAAATGACTTGGTGGCTTCCACCGCTTGGTGAAAGAAAACAAGAAATTCCTCCCTGACACCATGTTGTAATACTTCAGTCAGGAACATTCCCAAGTTTTTACTAAATAGTAAACAACTAAACTTCACCACATGGAAACAGAAATGAATTACACATCTTCATCATGTTTGTAAAAATGGTACCTTCATTTCTTTAAGGATCTAGTCCAAATTTAATAATACAAATTGAAATATCTACAGTATCTTCAACTTAAATCTGATTTGAAATAAAAAAATTAACACCACAAATAACCATCTTTAGCTGCCCCAAAAAATCAGTGACATAAATAAATAAACATCTAATAAGAAATTATCAAAATTTTACAAAATACTTATCAGCATGGACAATACCAAGTCACTCCCTATATCAAAATTGGAAGATCTCTTCTGGTATAGACTTCTGGCCTAAATAGGTAGCAATATTTCCAAAATGACAAATGACAATCTTCAGCTGGTTCAGTATAAGATAATTCATAGAGCACATATTACACAATGATATAATATATACATAAATATATAGGGATTATTAAGGACAGACACATGCTCATACTGCACTCTAGGTTATTCTGACATTTATTTTCATGCTCTGTGGACACGCCCATCCATATATCAATTCTGCCATTCTGTAATAGGCTTTATGTCTCTCATCCTGGGGTACAGGCTACCATTATCTCTGTTGTTTTGTCTGTTGGGTGGTTACACAATTATAGATCCCCAACACCATACATTTCCCCTTTACTCAGAACCACTGCTATTGCCAAGAAGCTTATCCTCAGGCACTGGAATTCTAGAAATTATATTAATATTCCATACTAGAAAAACATACTTAAGGTAAGGTTCTCTAAAACATAATTAAAGGGTGGTGGGTGGCAATGCTTTAATATGGAGATTGAAGCAATGTGTGCTCCAATTAACATACATGTCATAAATAATTGATCTCAACATTTAGATGGTTTTTAAGGTGTTATAAAAGTATTATATCTGTCATATAACACATTTATAAAACTTCAAATTCAAAGAATGCAAATTATTTTGTTGTATACACATGTAAAAGACCACACACATTTTTTGCATGTGGCACAAAAACAAATCTGCCACCCCCACCACCACACACAAACACACAAAGCCATACACACTAAAAACCCAGCTATCAGCAAGATTATCACTTTCTCAATGAGGACCAAATGTTAGAGTAAATAAGTCATCACATACACATGGTTCCCGTCTTTGGCCATGTGTGCATGGCCTTATCTCAAACTGCTACATATTATGCAAGCCAAGGCTATTACTAGAGCAATTGTTTTAATGAAGAGTCTTGTAATGATGGCAGTATTCTTTTTACAGTGTTGTTTATCCCCTCTTTTGGCACTGATGTGTTGTATCTTCAGTGAGAGCACCTCTACAACACATGCAAAAAAATCCATTCTTGAATGGGTCAAAAGGAATACAGAGTACAGAAAATACACTCAAACACACTTGTCCAATCAAAGGTAAACCTCTGTGGTATAAGCCTCTAATCTTCTGGGAAGGTTTCATGCTAGATAGTGTGACATTACTATGAGGTTTGACGGCCACAACAAGAGCAAGTGTGTGGTCTGGTACTGATGTTGGATGACTAATTCTGAATCACAAAACCAAACTGAAACTTATTCCAGTAGAATCAGATGGTGCTCTAATCCAGAGAACTCAGTTCATCAACAAACAACTTGTATGAACTCATAAAGTCAGACTCGATAATTATTTACAATGTAATTTTTAATGCTTTCTATGAAACCCATATATAATTGTTAATATGTATTATAATAATACAAAATACTCAATAATACCACAGTTAGTTCTGCCCTTGTAATGTGATTGGCTGAGAGACATTCCAGGTGTGGCAATATTACAGATAATGGCACTCTGACTGAACCGCTTCAGGTATCACTCCATAAAATACATGTAAACTAGCAACAATGCCAGTGCTTACAAGACATATGGACATTTGTACCCAACAAGGAACTGGTTAATTTTTCCATTCATGCACATTATTTTGAACAGAGTAAAGAGTGGACCTTTATCTACTTTCTAATATGTTAACAACAAAAATAAATAATTTTTAAAAACCCAGTAAATTGGTATGTCTATGTTGTTTCTGTGATTGTGTTTAAGGGCCGAAACATACTTAATGCAAGGACGCAAATGCCAGCACCAACGCCTGTTCAGATCTCTGCAAACGCACAGTCCTGCTATACAAATTCAACGTGCGGTCTTACGTTACTGTGGTGGTTAAAACATTTAGTACTCAGGAGGGCGATAAAGGACCATTAAAACATCTGTAGACAGGACAGGGTTCAACATTTCTGCAGTAGAGTATAGTGCAACCCCAATTGCAATGAAGTTGGGACATAGTGTAAAACATATATAAAAACAGAATACGATGACACAGTTCATCGCTCCATCTAAAAATGCAAGTTAAAACTCTTTCATGCAAAGTGAAAGCCATATATCACCCAGAAATGCCGCCAGCTTCTCTGGACCCTAGTTCATCTGAGGTGGACTGATGCAAATTGAAAAGTGTCCTGTGGTCTGACGAGTCCACATTTCAAATTGCTTTTGGAAATCATGGACGTCGTGTCCTCTGGGCCAAAGAGGAAAAGGACTGTCCAGATTGTTATCAGCGCAAAGTTCAAAAGCCAGCATCTCTGATGATATGGGTGTGTGTTAGAGCCCATGTAACTTCTGCACATCTGTGAAGACACCATTAATGCTGAAAGGTACATACAGGTTTTGGAGCAACATATGCTGCCATCCAAGCAACGTCTTTTTCAGAGATGTCCCTACTTATTTCAGCAAAACAATGCCAAGCTACATTCTGGACATGTTACAACAGCGTGGCTTTGTAGTAAACGAGTGCAGGTACTAGACTGGCTGCCTGCTGTCCAGACCTGTCTCCCATTGAACATGTGTGGCGCATTATGAAACACAAAATACGACAACGGAGACCCCGGACAGTTCAGCAACTGAAGTTGTACATCAAGCAAGATTGGGAAAGAATTCCACCTACAAAGCTTCAGCAATTAGTGTCCTCAGTTCCCAAACAATTATTGAGTGTTTTAAAAAGGAAAGGTGATGTAACACAGTGGTAAATATTTGCAAAAAAAAAACAAGAAAACAAAACAATAAAGTTTATCCGTTTGAACATTAAATATCTTGTCTTTGTAGTGTATTCAATTCAATTTGCAAATCATCATATTCTGTTTTTATTTATGTTTTAAACAACATCCCAACTTCATTGGAATTGTGGTTGTACAGTAGAACCCAGTATAGTTGTGATTTCTTGCCAGGCGTTTTCTACCACTGTTCTGTCAGTCATGTATCTGTTTGTATGATCGAATCTATTCTGCAAGTGATTCGTCAAAGATCCCCTTTCAGCAATGCTCAGAATGCAGCTTGTGCTTGTGCTGCATTATGAAATGCGTCGTGACATATTTTTGTACGCAAATACATGTTACCCGCCAGTCTGTGTTTGTGTTCTTGCGTATGTTTCGGCCCTATCTCGAGTCAATCAGCTCAGAAGCATGGCTCTGGAGTGACTCCAAAATATACACTTTTAACTTAAACAGAGTGAATTTGGCATCGTATAGTGTATGATATATATCACAACGATCTGAATCCGCTGCAAACAAAGGTTAAACATTGACATTTTATTGACTTGATGCATTTATCTCTTATTGCTTCTATCCTAATATATAATGCAGCCTTGTTTCGAGATATTGGCACTGGTCTTCAAATACCTTATATTATAACACTCCCTCTTGTTTTTTATTGCTTAAAATTAGCTGATTATAAGAGACTTATTAGGCATTTTTGGAGTTTATAAGTATGCTTACAAAGCATTAATACAAAATTATTCATTATAATATTAGTATATTATACTCATTCATTACACACAGAGTGATATATTTCAAGTGTTTATTTCTTTTAATTTGATGATTATTATTATTGATGATTTCATTTGTATTATCTTTTCACAATCTTATATAATCCTATAAATTGAAGTCCTGACCAAAGGACTTATTTTTGACACCAGTCAGCCATAACATTATGACCACCTCCTTGTTTCTACACTCACTATCTGTTCTTTCAACTCCACTGACCATACAGGAGAACTTTGTAGTTCGACAATTACAAACTGGACTACATGCATTGCTCTGCATACTTTCTTAGCTTAATTTCACCCTGTTCTTCAATGGTCAGAACCCCCAAAGAGAAGGTATGATTTGAGTGGTGGATCATTCTCAGCGCTGCAGTGACACTGATGTGGTGCTGGTGTGTTAGTGTGTGTCAGACACAGCAGTGCTCCTGGAGTTTTTAACACCCTCAGTGTCACTGCTGGAGTGAGATTAGTCCACAATCAAAAATATCCAGCCGGCAGCATCTTATGTCCACTGATGAAGGACTAGAGGACGACCAACACAAACTGTGCAGCAACAGGTGAGCTACTGTCTCTGACTTTACATCTAAAAAGTGGGCCAACAAGGTAGGCATGTCAAACAGAGTGGACATTGAATGGACACAGTGTAAAAACTCAAGCAGCCTTGTGCCTGATCCAATCATACCAGTGCAACTATAACATACCACCAACACCTCAGTGTTACTGCAGTGCTATTAAAAAATTACGAATTAATAATATTTATAATTAATAATTAATAATATTCAAACTGCAGGGGTTAAAATGTGCTCTTCAAGTGTGCAGGCACAGAAGGTACAGTAGTGAGCTGCAGTGATAACCGGCAGCTAATTACTCAGTAGGGCAGAGAAGCGGCAATTAAAGAAAGGCCGTCATTTAGTAGGCACAGCAGATAGTAGCAGTGACAGCAGGTTCCCTTAGTCAAGAGGCATGTCAAGGTGCTGTGGTGATAGCATCTTCTTGGAAGTGCAGAGCAGCTGCTGTAAAAGATGCCAGCTGTGGAGGCAAACAAACAGCTTATCCAATGTATTTATTTATTTGTGTATTTTTGGACAGCTATATATATATATATATATATACTAGCCCCCAGCTAGTGAAATTAATTTTTACAAAACTGTACTGAAATGAATGGAGGGTGCTGAGGGGGTCACATGCTTTGTTCCCTCTATGACAGGTCAGTGGAGCATCGTAAATATTTTGAAGCTGTATTTGACTGACGAACAGACTAAAAGACGAAGTACACATGCTGAATGTGGACAGTGCTATTCTATTGAAATCTGGTGGCTTCACTTTATAAAGTGTCTCTAAATGTAGTTACATATCTACAATATATGCTACAACTCTGACTACTGGAAATGTGCAATGTCACAGCACACAGTTGGATATATTTAAAATAAAGTGAGGCCAATTATACACTGTCAGAATTGTCCCAATTCAGAAATTGTCACTTTGGTGGTGCCTTCAAGGGTACATTTCTGTCCCTTTAGTTAGGGTATGTTACTGTACCATATCCTATATTAATTGTAGATTTTAAGTCATGTCTATTTCACATGTCCCATTTCATCTCCAGGATTTGTGTTCTTTTATATTACACAGTTCTATAATGAAATATTACAAATATTCACCTCTCCGTCTGTAATGTACCTTTAAGGAAGACAGCTGGACTTTAAAACCACTGTTGAACGTTTTAAAACCACTGTAGAACATTTTAAAACCACTGTTGCTCATTTTAAAACCACTGTTGAACATTTACACTGTTCATACCTTTGGTGACCAATAATTTATCCCTACAACTCTGTGAGCACACTTTAAAATTCCATACATAATCTATTTGAAAATGTATCTACAAACTATGCCACTGAAAACTGTGGCTGTACCATGTGAAATGTGTATTTCACATGCAAAAATGAGGAAGGCCTCTAATAACAGGGGCCACACGGCAACCCCAAACCCCCACACCCCCACCTGTGTGTCTCTGCATAATATCCATGTAATTGTGATATTTGTTGATGTGTTTTGGTTTGCTATTTGAAGTGACTCTGACCTGTAAAGAATTGGAGCTGGACCTAATGACATCCAGATGTCTACATACAGCAGAAAAAACTCACACAACCCCCACCCCAACACACACACACACACTGAATGAGTCAGAGACAGAGGCCCCGATAATCACCTGGTCCAGCAGCAGATGTGTGAATACAATTGGAAATGTTAACAATTTGACACTCCTACAAGCAGGAATGCTGGAGTCTTTACTACACAATACATACAAACATAGATGTCAAGTTCCAAAGACAGGAACAATTCTATTTAAAGCTCTTATGAATGTAATCAAACTTCTAGAGAGAGAAAGAGAGAGAGCAGAAGGTCATCAAGCTGAGAGAAAAATAATCTTTAATTTCTGGTCAATGCACCATTCTGCCTCTATAATAATGTCCTCTCCAATTTAATCATTATACATCCTCGCTTGGCTAGGACCTTACCAATCTCATGAAGGTACCAAGCTGAGAAAGAGAAGGATACTTCTCAAATACAGAGGAAGCCAGCCATCATTTCATAAATAAAATGCCACTTCACATCTCAACCAAATTTGAAGAAAAACACTAACTGCCCATTTCTAGATGTCCAGGTTAGCAATTTGTTGAGTGTTGGGGGAGTTTGGAAGGCTATTTTATCAGCCCAAAGAGAGCCTGAGGATAGCTATTCTCTCTAGGTCTAATGCTTAAGGCCTTCTGCATCAAGCCAATGCTGTAGCCTGATGCACACCTCCCCAGAAATCCAACTACGCGTCAAGTTGACGTAGACCGTAAAGACTGTGATTGGTCCACTGTCGAAGAAGATCATTCTGAAAAAACAAAAAAAAAAAAACAGGAAATTCAGAAATAGGAACTCCCTTTCTCCACACTTCAGAGACTGCAGATGACAGAAAATTCAGGGCAAGAGATTTCTTCAGACTTTGGTTTGAACTTCACAGAATGAATAAAAATGTGGAACAACTTGAGTACAAAATGCAGATGCTTCTTGTGGAGGAGAGAAAAAAAAAAACATGAACCAGGTGGGGGACATGTGCTGGCTTAGTATTAGTTCCTTTCCTGGCAGCGCATGTAAACTATACACTCTGTCCAAATATACCACTCTATGTTCTACAGAGAGCTTTTCACAGATTGTAAAACTACTACACCACTACATTGTATACTACACAGAGTGCAGGAAGATTGCGTTTGTAGCTCTGACACTGCATTTGTAGTTATTATGTTTGTATTTCTGTCATTGTGTTTGTATTTGCATTGCATTCCTTAAAGCTGTTTTGCTCTCAGCTTTTGTTTGCTTTGTAGATGTTGTTGTGATATGACTCCGTGGGCCATCATACAATTGCACAACAATGCACAAGTATAATCTTGTGAGGGCTTCTGTGTAAACTCAGTGTTGATTCAGTGTAGAAGCATAAATCGGCCTTTAGACTGTTGTGCAAAGATCTGTGAAATAAAAAAAAAATAACATTAATAACAATATTACATCCTTACACTTGTATAATTCTGGTCATAAATATGGAAGGGATCATTTTTTGGAAGGTGGATTGTTTGTTCAGATTACAATTTCACATAGATCAGGATTTGGATATTGAAACTCGCATTCCACCACCCACAGAGTGATCAGATTTCATTTTAGACAAGCACATATCAGGGAAGTTGGTGGGACAACCTGTATTATTGCCTAAATCCCTGCTATACCATTGTTGAAATTTATCAGGGTAAACAGTATGAGTTGGCACTTATGTGTACAGATGTTTGTACAAAAAGAGAGGCGCCACTCTGTAGTCCTAATAAATTCTCTGGTATTCAACAACAGTCTTGCTCCGTATCAAATTTTCCCTTGTCTTTATGGCAAGACAAAAGGGTCTTGCTCCTTGTGTTACTTGCTGGTATATCTTCTCACATATTTACCTCAGGATTTTGCTCCCAATCGATGTAACCAGAGCATCAGGCGTAATCAAAAACTAACTGCAATTTCGTGGCATCGAAAAAGACGTCACACTTTTGTGACATGCACTGAAAGATCACTGCCATATCAGGCCTGTGGATGTAGACCCAAGTAACCATACCTCCTTTAGCCTGAAGTAAGCATAGTTCCATCTGAAGTGCTCAGTCACTCTCTGAGGATAAATCCTTCCATTGTGCTCTTTCGAGGGGAGTGTTTTGGTATTAAATCACACACAACAGACACCTTCCTCCCTTGTCTTTGAGCGCTCGTCCTGAAATATCTTCCCAAGGCAAGATGACAATGCACCATTGTTTTGGAACCTATCACAAGACACTAATTAAAGTGGAATTTTGTACACCTAGGCCAAACATAACCTACTGTCTACATGGAAGTCGTCTCAAGGCACTTTTGGAGAAGCTCTTATTAGATTTAAGTTTTGAAACGTGTGATGATGGACCTCTTAAATGCTTCCCAAGTGGGGATTTCCCTCTTCCTCTGAGGTCAAATGAGCAACTCCAGCACAGGGTTCTTTAGAGGCTGACTAAATCATGGACCCGGATAATACACCTGGAAATGCCATTGTCTTGGATGCGTAAATCTGGTGATTCGTATCATCCAACTCAGGCATGCTTCATCAGACACTCTCTCATGGGAGGGTGTCTCCCACAGATATCTTATTCACATTCTCAAGGCAATCCCACCAGGTTTAATTGAGGCAAGGAAACCATGCATGGAACTGTCCGACATTTTCCAAAAAACTCATCATGTCTTGACATCAAGTTTTAAGGAATATGTAGATCTACACTTTACTTTGAGCAATGCCATAAGATCCACTTTTTGATCCATTAAATGAGAATCAAGAATCTTTTAAAAGTTTAAACCACTTGAACATTTGAAGTTTTTTACCCATTTAAATTTATTAGCAAAAATAGTTCTATAAGGAACAAAAAATGGTTCTTAAGTGCTAAATTAACAACTACAATCACTGTAACATACAGCCTCAAAACAACCTAGTCTAAAGATGAATTCATATGTATTTGACTACGAGACCATTCCCAGGATTTGTCCAATGCATGTAAAATGTAGTTCACCCTTTGTGGATGTTGAAAATAATGCCTATTTTCATTTTCAAAAAAAGCATGTCAAGTTGTGAATGTACACATAAAATAGACAAACTGTCTATTTTAAGGTGGAAATGTATGGATGAGAAACCTACTTTTGTTTGTACGTGGCTGAAGTTTAAATTGACTGTAAGTAAACCTGTGCCAACTTAAATAATCTGTAAAAAATATGTAATTATTACCTATCTATGGAGTAGGTATAGCGAAACATTCTCATCTTTTGTCATGCTTTTCACCGTTTGCAGGTCTCTCCACTGTTAAAAACACCTTAGATGCCATTTTTTAGCGGTGGCACAGCTTAGCTGTGAAGCACAGAGGAAATGTCTGAGCCATTTCATACCAAGTCTTTTAGTTTATTCCCCATTTATAATTCCCAATATTGTGGTGTTAAATGCAGAATCATCACAGTCACATGGCTCCAAGGTCCTGGGGTTTTGGGTACAAGCCCTGGTCTGGGTGCCTGTGAGGAGTTTAGTGAGTTCCTTCAGGTGCTCATGGTCCAAAAACACACGTTGGTCGGTGAATTAGCTACTCAAAAGTGTCCATAGGTGTGAATGAGTGAGTGTGTGCCACCATGCAAAGGACTGGCTTCTGATGCACTGCAACCCTGAACTGGTTAAGCGATTACAGACAATGAATGAATGAATAAACTAATGCAAACACATTTAAGTTGTAGGCGTTTTTTGCCCAAAACTGCTAACTGCATAACTGCATTACAGAATGTGCTACAAAAATAAACAACTCCAGTTACATATGAGTTGGGTATTTAGTATTGCATTTCCCCACAATCGTAGACATTCCCTTTAAATTGGAGAAATCATACAGATCAATAGCTGTTAGGTGGTCATAGGTGTGCTTATATTGAGTATCTGAGGATTGGCTTTAAGTTCTTTTAAGTCAACAAGGAATCCAGAAACTCTTTCAGTGAATCTATATCGTGAATTTATAATGTTTCTAAATGCCCTCGTGAGTTGTTATATGCATTCATAATTCACAGTACCTATCTTCTGCCTATTATATTGCTTATAAATAAATAATCTGTCGGAATAATATGCATCAAACTTAAAAAGGTTCATAAAATATTATGTTCATGGGGTAAAATTTTAATTGTAAAACATTTATGTTTTAAACACCTAAGGAAATAATTAAATAGAGCTATTCTAAAATCTGAATTATAATGTTTCAAAACAGAGGAGAGAGCTGTCTGCCTCCTCCCACTCCTCCCCAGACATGAAGCTCAGCCAGGTTGCCAGTTTGAGGAAAACTGAGTTTAAGGAATTTTGGACTGTAATGGCTAAGACGAATGTGCCATAATCAGTATATTTACACAGAAAAGTTCATTAGTTCACTAAAACATTTACCTATGCAAGAAAAAGATAAAAGTCAATGAGGTAAAACATTTACCTATTTAAATGAAAGGCAAAAATGAAAAGAGTCACCACCGTTTTCCCTGCATTTACAAGAATGTACTGTCTAAACTAGACAAGGCGGGTGTTATTTTCCCATCAATCATACATTTCATTTTAGGAGGCAGAACCTTGCTACTTATTCACAATTTTCATATTCAAGCATTTAGTTCCACTATAAATGGGTCAGTTGAAGAGTGTTGTTTGCATTACTCTCCAGCTACTTATTGACTACTCATTTCCACCTTAAACAGATATGTGAAGCTAAAGCTAGCACCAAGTTTCATAAACAAAACTTGTTTTGAAATACTTCTTATTTCACATTGTATCCTTTTAAACACACAACAAAGTGTACGTCATGTCAATAAAATATCTACCTGTGAAAAGCTTATTTTTGCTGTGCACTACCAAGCTTGTTATCTCCATTCCACCTTAAATAGGTGAATATGCGAGGATTTTAAAACACAATTCTTACTTCTTGATTTGTTTAAAACACACACACACACAAACACACCACTGAGAAACACACATGAATCTGCCTCCATTTCATTTTAAACACACAAACAAAGCTATTTACACCTTTCATTAACACCTTCGTATAAAACAAACAAAACACAGTCCTAACATCTTTCAAACGTCACTATCACTATTTTGGGTCTGGTAAAATATAACATTAACTGTATTCACTTGGTCATTTCATGGCTGCAAGACACTATATTTGTAGACCTGGAAACACGATGTGTTTGGACTGTTAAATGATTGGGCAGAGGGCGGGTTGACAGGCAGGACCACGGAGGGCGAGACCATAGGAGCTCTGCTTTAGACTTGGCACTTCTCAAAGAGAATATACTGCTTTAGCACTGCTGTGAGAGGCAGCAGTGTTTTACCTTTGACTGTTTCCTTAATCTATGATCACACACCCTGGACATATAAATCTATGGGGAATCCAGATGGGACATTTGGGTTCTAAAACAATTTGTCAATGGAACGTCTATAGCCAGCCCTTATTTTGACAGCTTTTGAAGCTGAGAGTAAACTGCAGACGTCAAAAGCAACCATTGTACCGTCACGTCTGCAGAACTTCCAGTTTCACAACAGTGAGTGGGGTATGCTTGACAAGTTGTTCTAGCTTGGCGTGGCTCACGTAGGCATGTAGATGCACGCGAATGTCTGCAGTCCGGCACGTCTGCAAGTTTCACAGGTGCATTTGAAAGTGATAGATGGACGCCCACTCCATCTCACTCTGTCACTTCCATTCTCCATTACATTTGCTTTTGAGGGGGTTTGGGAAAAGAAGCTAAAACGTGCTTGACTTCCCATAGTAACAAAAAAAAAAAAAACAAAACAAAAAAAAAAAAAAAAACAAGACAGATCTCCTTAATACCTCTGGCGTTTCCCTTAGACAACAATGTGATCAGATGGAAAGACAAAGCAAACTTAAGCTGAAGTATCCTGTTGCTCAGATATTTCTCCTGAGCAAAGAGCCCAGGAATCTCACGTGTATTTATATTGTTTGTGGAACCTGACAAATGCTGTTATCTATTTAATCATATTAGAGGTTGGTGATTGAAGTGTTAAGTGTCTTGCCCAAGGGTGCTTAGCGGTATAGCATGCTGGGGCATTGAACTTTGTTAGTTTGCTGTAAGGAAGGCAGGAGTATTATACACTACACTACACCAACCACTACATACATGTCCTCTTGAGTTTTACTTGGAGATGTCATTAAAACATACAGATTCACTGAGATAATAACAGTCAAGCATATCTATGACTATTTCAACTATATCTAAGCATCTCAACTATTTCTCATCTGACACTAAGAAACTTCTCATTTTATAGTGGAAAAAGTGTGGTATACTTAACTGTGTGAAATAAGTCCTGAAAATGGAGTGTATGAAATGAAGGGAAATTGTGGTAGTGAAAAATCAAACACATACTTGGCACCAAAAAATGACCTCCCAAGACACACGCTTACTAAATAAGGGCCACCCTGGGAAAGAGGTGGCAAGAAGCAGGGGTAGTTTGGCCCTCAAGAGCTGTAAGCATTCGCTCAAGACCAAAATAAGCAGCATTTCCAATAGGGCTGTCCTAAATTTAGTGCTTCGCAGCTTCAGCCAGCATATTCAGTGAATATTCGAATATTCAGGAAGTGGTGTGGTGTATACTGTTGTCATTAACAAAATTCGCTTCCGACACCTGCTATAAAAGGGAAACATTAAACCTCTTTTTAAACAAGTTAGAATAGGTCTATTGGGTTTACAAAACATGTTCATGAAGTTCTTTGCACAATTCACTCTCACATAAAGAGATCTCACTAGCTCTATTCTTACCCGTTTCAGTCCCTTTCAGAATGAGCCATTTAAGGGCGCTGTCACTTCTATGCAGATAAGCTATCGCTGGCCACGCCCCATTCATCCGATTTTTACGCTGAGCGTTTACCACATGTGAAAATGACAAAAAACAGAGGCGCTATCCTACCCTATATGTTCGACACTGAGTTGGACCCAGAGCAAGAAGAATAGGAGCCATCTGCACACAGAGCCGGCCCAAACTTTCCTGTGGCCTTAAGCAAAAGTTTGAACTCTAAGCCAAAATGTGACAATTTTTTAACAGTTGCACCTGACCCTCCATTAGTGCTCTCCCTCCTTTTTAGCTTAAGAATAAACAGCCAGCCATATACAGAACAAAATGCAGTGTAAGTAAACAAGATTTATTATTAAACAATATATAAATAAACAGTATAAACATAATGAACTTTGTGATCAGCCCTCCAGCATCCTAGTTAGCATTTGTCTGATTCTCTAACAGATGCGGTCCTTAAGGTGAAATGTAAGAAACAAAGCAAGAAGTTTTGCAGCTTTGTGTCACCTTAAATAATGCAGTAGTTTTGTCCAGGTGCCTGTAACTGCTTCACTGTTTAAGGTGTTTAACAAAAACGTCAAATAGTTAGTGTGATTGTGTGAATATAGCAGCAGCATTTAAGGTGGAACTGAAATTTAGAAGAACTCAGCGCTTGGAATTAACAACATTATTTTTTAATGCGGTATGAAATAGTAAGCAGATTTTAGACTGTACTGTTGTGTTTGGGGAAGTTTAAACGAGTACCAGACGGTATAAAACATCATTATATATTCACTTTTCACTTTTTAACTTCAAAGTTTGGTTCATGACACTGTGGCACTTAAGGTCGTGGAGAGCAGCTGCACAGTGCATGCCACCTCTAAATATATTCCCGTGGCTATGAACATAGACTAATATTTATTAACAATCCAACCCCGAGAAGAACAGTCACAGGTTTACCTCTCTACTGTTCCCGTAGCTCTTGTGGGGTCTTTTTCCTCTTTACATTTTTTTCTCTTCTTCTGATTATGCTCAAACTCTCCCTAAATCGAGACCAGGGGGCCTTAGTTAATTTGCAGGGTGCTATGCACCATGCATAGTGAGTGTAATGGGCATAGTGAGCACCTTCATGAATGCCAGGGTGGATGTATGCAAATTTCCCTACTGTGACGTTAAAATAAAGGAGCCATTCAAATGGCTCGTAGAAACATATGGGTCCTGACACCAAATTCTTTGAACTGATTCATAGAAAATGGATGGATGTTCTTGGAGTGTTTATAGGGGCAGTATAATATACATGTCCCCTTTAACATACCTCTCTCCAGGCTGCGCTGTGGCTCGCTACAGATGCTCGATAACCTGCTGACTAGCTCGCTAAGGACACAGAGTATACACAGTTTAACCAGTTTGAGCAGAGTTAGCTCTAATTTCAGGCACAATGCTGACAAAATGAACTGGGCCGTCGCTTCGCTTCATTGTGAGTGTGTTTTATATGACTGAGTTTTAGGCTTTATTTGCACAAAGATTTTATGTTGATTAGCCTGAACATGGGTGGAGTGGGGAGAGCAATGTTATTACTGCAGCCTGAATGTGCCTTTATCAATAGCCACATATATCCAAAACAACTAAATATCCGAATCTCAAAATTATAAACTAAATACATACACAACAAACAAATATCTGAATACCCAAATGCATGGGGCCAGTCCTACTGTTTAGAATATCAGCACTCAGCACCCACTTTTCATTCGTTAACTCATGCACTAAGGGAAGGTGTTCTAATTTGAGATGTAAAGCTGACAAAAACTGTAGCTTTGCCGTGCTTCATTGTAAGTAGGTTGCTGTAGCATGTTAGGCCTTTTTAGGCTTCATTCAAGACTTTTTGACAAGGCTGAATATATGTGGAGTGGAGGATTGCCTTTATTTATAGCCATATTCATATTTAAAAAAAAAAAAGGAATATCCAAATCTCAAAATTATAAACCATATTCCTACTCAACGAACGAATAATTGAACAGCCAAATTTCCAATGTTATATGTAAATTTGTTTTCATTCATCTTATTATGAACCAGCCATGAGGTTTGATCACGCTGATGTACACAGCAATTCCTGAGAGTTATGACAAAACAGAAAAATAATTCAGGTATATTCATGAAACACATTATTCTCCATGAATCTGTTACACGTTCAGAATGCAAGTTTGGCATGATCATATTATCAGTATGAGACAAAGTGTATGAATAACTAATGTTTTCTGTCACAAGTCAGAAAAATACATTGGAGCCTAAAGTGCATTTTTCCATTAGATTCTAGGATAAAAATGCTAATATGTCTAACAAAGTATAACAGCATTTTCCTTCTCTATAGAAAACAAAGTAGGCTTTTATTACCATTCTGACACGAACAGGCGATGGGCTTCTGTGCTTTTTAATGCAGCGAGACCCTCTCCAGTGCAGAGATATAGGTCCTTAATGCAGGGATATAGCCTAAGTGCAGCACTACAAAGGATGAATCTCCACCCCCAAAATGTTGACCACAGCAAAACAAATTTGTTTATAGTTTAGTATATAGCACATAAAGCTCTGGCAGAATCCAGACTACAATTCCAACTAGGAAGCCATCAGAAAGCCCTTAGATTTTAGATAAGTGATTTCGATGGCCTCTTTCACAATTCAAATATAGGGGAAAAAATTATTATAGACATTGTATTCCCTCTCAAAGCTCTGCCTTTCAAGTCAGATTTGAAAGGAAGGCCCCAGCTTCTCCTTAATGTCCTGAACTTGTGCACGTTAATGTCAATTTCACGCAATTTCTTCACTGGCGTCAAAAGCAGGTTTCACGTGGAAATCCAGCCTTTGCTGCAGTATCTAATGTCAGTGTATGGAGCTGGAAGAATAAAAGGGATCAGCTGCACATATGGTCACCATTTTAGTGGGTTTAACCTGCATTTGGTGATGCTGGGTTCATAGCTCTCCTTTTGAGGGACTGTGTTGTCCAATTTGGACTTTATGTCCAAATGTTTGTGGACACCTAATCATCTTACATTTCTTTTGAAAGTATGCATATTAGCATTATTTTTTAGCTATTTCCTGCAGTAACAGCCTTTGTTTTCAGACTGCTGGAAATATTCTATTCCAAAATCAAGTGTATAACCTTCCCAGATAATTAGATGCTGCTACTGCTTCAAAGCACTGAAAAACTTCCAAAATCTTTTCATTTGGAACTCCATGTTTAGAAATTCCTGTGAATGGTGCAAACAAATTACTGTATCCTTTGAAAAATTATTTAGCTGTAGTTGATTTAATTATTAAAAGAACAAAAATGACAATAAGGCTGGTCTGATTTTGCATAGTAACACAAGCATATACAATAGGCAAACATGATTTAGAGTGATATCTTATATGCCTTTGCTTTTGTCATATTTGGCACTATTAGAGGTGCTGGCATCAGTCCAGTGTTGATGCTTGAAAGCTCACGGAGTGTGTGGGCCCACCATGAAATAGCTGCTTTAAGGCAAGTAATAAACAAAAGTTGAGCTATTGTTGATAGATCTGAAGCAGGAGCATGTTCGTTTGCCTTCAATTACTGTACTCTAAAAATGCCAGGATTAAATCCCACTGGAAAGGTGCCACAAAGTGTTTGTTGTCTTTCATTGTGGTTATGAAAATGCAATGCAATCTACTAGTAATTACCCTACTGTAAACAGCAGGGCTCCATCTTTCCCTCCAGTTCATAAATAGTCTTCCTTTGTCTGTCTGAAGGACACAGAGGAGGTTATAACAGGGGAAGAGAAGCAGTCCTGTGCAACTGAGGCACGTAACATGGAGGAAATTCCCTACATTATTTGGACACCAACAATTTAGCCACTGGTAAACTATATTGATGTTTTGCAAAAAGTTACAATGGTTAACAAAATACTAGAGACAGAGACAAAATTTTAGGAACCCCTGGTCAAGTGACGCATTTTGTAGAAAACATATTAAATTCTATATATAGAGTATAAAACTGAAAATAGAACAATGAAACCTATCCATGGACTGATGTCAATATTTTTCCTTATTTGTATTTATTCATTATTATTATTATTATTATTATTATTATTATTATTATTATGTGAGCACCATATTCAGAGCCCAGCACTAATGTAAACAGATTGGAAAGATGGATAATTATATCAGTCCTTTTCCCTGTGTCATTTTTCTCTCCATGTTTACAGGGTGAATAATCTGAAACCACTGTTCTTGGAGGATGTTTTATTGTGACTGTCTGTCTAAATTATTTCTCTGATTTTGTTTAAATATTAATAAAGTTCTTAAAAAACGTGAGTGATCAGTTAGAAACATCTCTATGGAAAGTAATCCCAAATATCTCACTACACCCTCTGTAGTGCACAGTGTAGATCATAAATTAACAGTTTCTGCGCACACAGTGTGTTGTACTTCAAAAATAATTTAAGTCAGCTACAGTATATGGTTCATGTTTCCCTGTCAAATTAGTGTCTAATTTCTGTCTGGGTTCAGTGTTCTTAGTTATCTGTGAGGTGGACTATGTAAGGAGTTTGGCACTATTTTGGGAGCCAGCCCAAGTTTTTCTACTTAATGACAGAGTTTTGTTAAAATCATGTATATATCTTTCACATTAATGTTTAAATTAGGACATAAAATTATTAAATGAAAAAAATACATTTCTTAAAACATCATTTGCTTTTATTTGTTTTTATTTGAGTTGTGTGTCTGAATGAGTAGATACACAATAAGTTGGCTACTATGCATAATGACATCAGCTGCAACCCATGGATACTTTTACCATCTATAAAATCTATTAAATTTCCCAAAATCTAATTTTAATCTTATAAAATTTTATAATTTTATATTATATGTATAACAACTAAAACATTATATTTTATGAATATTTTAATTATATTTTATATACTGTACCATATTAGAGTTTATTTTACCATATTTTACTGTCCTACAAAGTCCATTATTAGAAAAAATGGGATGTATTATAAAATGTGATAAAAAAAATTGAATATATGATTTGTTAATTTTATTTAACATTTATTTAACTAAAAGGAGTACTAAGTAAAGCCCCCCCCCCAAAAAAAATAAAAATAAAAATAAACAAAACAACACATTAACCATCTAATGTAGAAAAATCTCTGTCCATGTACAGCAAGGCCAGAAAACACTATTAAATGTGCAGGACCTTCAAGCCCCCAGACAGCACTGCATGAGAAACCTTATGCAAGGAGATCAAATCAATGTAAAAACAATGCTAAGAGGCTCCCAAGTGGTGCAGTGGTCTAAGAATTGGCCCTATCACCAGGAGGCCTAACCTGGCATAGTCTACACAAAATCCAAACTTTTCCAGAATTGGGATTTGTGTTAGTAATAGCATAATACTCTTACACTCTTATCTCCAACAAAACTGTTCTTGTAGCATTAAAAAAACACTGATAGCGTCAAAGATTTAAATCTTTTAAGCAGTACTTAGTGGAGGGGTGTATATAAAGTCATATGCAAATCTTTGGGTGTCCCCGATTTACATTGGTTGATTTTCAAAAAAATAAAAAACACAAACAATAGCCAATGCCAAATTTGTTATATGTAGTGGTGTTATCCAATATGAAGATATGCTACACTTATATGGATCAGATATGCTACACTATAGAAATCTCTCTCTCTCTTTCTCTCTCTCTCTCTCTCACACACACAAAAAAAGTGTTTCTTAAAGAAATGAGATATAGTTTGATATTAGTTTATGAATGATTGAATGTTTCTGAATGAAATCATAATATTCCCACTAAGACCCTTGGTGTGGAGTTGGGGATAGCTATCTGTGTGTGTAACTGTACACGTCTCAGTAATAGCAGGGACCACACAGAGCTCGGTGTTGAGTGTTTGGCGTCAGTGGAGCTGAGGGAGGGCGGTTCATCCATTATTATCAACTGACAGCATGTCATCTCAAGGTTTATGTAGAGGAAGCGTCTCGCTGACTTACATCCCCTCCAGCCAGGCACACTAGAGCACAATGTGCACAATGAGCTATTAAACTACCGCCGCCTTATCACTGTCTCTGCACTTCATGCCACTTGAGTGCAGAGAAACTGATGTACCGTGGTAATAGGGGATTGGGAGACAGAGGGGTATTGTGTGAAGTACTGTGGTGTTGCTGGAGGAGGCGGCTGGATTTGAAAGCCATAGGCAAGAATGAACTTGGAGTTATGGAGGAGAATGTGCAGTGCAAAGAGTCAAGAGGATTTAGAGCTGTCAGTATTGTCCTAGAAGTTTTTTCTCAACCATATTATATATGCCTTTATACTAGGCAGGTGAGTTGAGAAAGATGGGCCAAAAGTTTAGAGGAGCAGCAGTGATATGTAAGATATATAGACTGGTCACACCTGATCTCACAATGCCACAAAACTATATGTGATTTAAAAATAAATAAATAAATAATATATATATATATATATATATATATATATATATATATATATATATATATATAAAGGAAATAAAGAAGCAAGTGTTCTTAGAACAACAGAGGCAGCAATAAAGAAAATGTATTGACAAAGAAAATAACCGAAGACTCCATTTCATGCACCTATAGCAGTTAAGAGTTAATCTTAAATATTGTAAAATCAAGATAATATAGGCATATAGGTGGCATGGTGGCGCAGCAGGTAGTGTCTCAATCACACAGCTCCAGGGACCTAGAGGTTGTGGGTTCGAGTCCCACTCCAGGTGACTGTCTGTGAGGAGTTGGTGTGTTCTCCCTGTGTCTGCATAGGTTTTCTCAGGGGGCTCCAGTTTCCTCCCACACATTGGTAGGTGGACTGGCGACTCAAAATTGTCCGTAAGTGTGAATGTGTGTGTTGCCCTGTGAAGGACTGGCACCCCATCCAGGGTGTATTCCTGCTTTGTGCCCAATGATTCCAGGTAGGCTCTAGACCCACCGCGACCCTGAACTGGATAAGCGGTTACAAATAATGAATGAATGTTCTATGGCCATTTTGAATATAATTGGAATACATGAAGGAGGATGTATGTTGAAATTGTTGTCTTCACACTTGCTGCACATGCCTTAGATGACCATATCAAACTTAGGAAGTGACCAAAACGGAGGCTGGGCCTGAACGCTAAGGAAGAAGCCTTCAACTACACGTCCTGCTCGTAAGATAATGGGCAGAATGGAGACAACTAGACTGCATCAACCTTTGTCTCCATTTCCTCCAACCAAGCTAATATTAATACGCTTCCAGCAGAAGATGACAAGGAATAAGTGTTTACATCCTTTAACAAACTAATTTGGGTTCGCTGATCAGAAACACATTGATGGACCATTATCTTTTTGAAGTGAGGTTGTTAAAAATAATCATCATAAAAAACAGAGTTATTTTTGCCCATTGGACATTTTTGTGTCTTTATTCTTCACTTTTATATGAGGGTATTGTGATTGTGCCTCATACACTATGGGGTAATGTCCCAGATAGGGAAGTCCTGGACTATGTGGAATATTCTTCCATTTAAAAGGAGGATATATTCTAGCCTTATATATCCAACATATATTCTATATGGTCAGTTTGTAAAATATACTTTGAAAAATACACCAATCAACCATAAAATTATGACCATCTCCTTGTTTCTACACTTACTGTCAATTCTCTCAGCTCCACTGACAACACAATAGCACTTTGCAGTTTTACAATTACAGGCTGTAGTCCATCACTTGCTCTGCATACTTTATTTGCCCCTTTTCACCCTGTTCTTCAATGTCTGCAGTGACAGTGATGTAGTGTTGTTGTGTTAGTGTGTGTTGCACTGAAACAAGTGGATCAGACACAGTGGTGCTGCTTGAGTTTTGACCTTGGTATCACTGCTGGACTGAGAACAGCTACTGTCTCTGACTTTACATCTAAAAGGTGGACCAACCAGGTAGGTGTGTCTAACAGAGTGGATAGTGATTTAAAAACTCTAACAGTGCTGCTGTGCCGATCCACTCATAGCAGCGGAACACAAACTAACACATCACCACGACGTCAGTGTCACTGCAGCGCTGAGAATGATCCACCATCCAAATAATACCTCCTCTGTGGTGGTTTTCTGGGGTTCCTGATCATTAAAGAAAAGGGTGAAACAGAGCAAACTAATTATGGACTACACTGTAATTATAGAACTTCTAAGTTCTCCAGTATGGTCAGTGGAGCCAAGAGAATAGACAGTGGGTGTAGAAACAAGGAGATTAAGAGTCATAATATTGTGGTTGATCTGTGTAAGTCAGTACACTCAATATGGAACTGTATTCTTTGGAGTGATGAAGCTCAATCCAATACCTGTGGGGTAAGCTGGAGTGGTATGTTCCTTTACAAATATTTAAAATTTCATTACTCACTTTTCATGGCGAAAATGATTTATTGCCCCCTTGATCCCACCTCCTACTTTTTTTTTTCTTTTGACAGGAAGGGGTAAGCATGTTATTTTTCAGCACATATTGCACCAGTCCTTGCTTACTAGAGTTTACCCATTATTGGTGTGCTCTCCTTAAGCTTCAGTATTCAAAGTGAGCTCCAGCAAAACACACACTGCAGACACACACGTTAACACTCTGGGTCTGTGCAAGCAAAAACATGACATGAGCTCAAATCCAAAATGCACAAATGGGGAGAAAAAATAAAAATATGGGAAAAATATTTTTTTTGTACAGTCCAATGCAGTCAATCTGTTGTTTTGAATCTTTAGTTAGTTCATTAGTTCAGGCAGTTTCTCAATGGTCAGTCCCCCACACAGAACCACTACAGAGCAGGTATAATTTGGGCAGTGTATAGCACAGTGTGTGTTTGTCATCCTCTACTCCTTCACCAGTGGTCACAGGACACTGTTGGCTGGATATTTTTGATTGGTGGACTATTCTCAGTCCTGCAGTGACACTGAGGGCTTAAAAACTTCAGCAGCCCTGCTGTGTCTGATCCAATCTTACCATTGCAACACACTAACACACCACCACCATGTCAGTGTCACTGCAGCCCTGAGAATGATCCACCACCCAAATCATTCCTGCTTTGTGGTGGTCCTGTGGGATCCTGAATTTTGGAAATTTTAGTACACGTAGGACTAGATTAACAACAATAAACAAGCCTTATTTTCACATGCACTATATACTGCTATGGCCTACTGTGACTGCTAATGCTAGAATGTCACGTTGGCCACAAAACCAAAAAAAAATCTCAATTGAAATACCACTTTCTGCTATCCATTCTATGGTGATTCTAATCATATGTTACTGGATAGTCAATGCTCATGCACATGATGAGTTGACATTTATTACGCATTCTAGACTAATCATGTCTAATCACATTTGAAGCTTCAAATTTTGCTTGAACCTTTTATGATTAATTACCAAAACATGTAAAAGTTTTACAAAAATATTTAAAATAATTTTTGTGCAGTGTATAATTTTAATTAAAAATTAAACTTTTTTCCACACTTTTATCATCTTATGGTAACATTTGTATTAAAATGACTCAAAATGAAATGTTTATACACTGAGTTCACAACTACTAACACCATAATCACCATTTTAAATCATTTAAACCAAACCTAACATGGTATTTCATATTCAATATTTTCCCCACTAAAAGAACTAATCAATGAACTAATCAATGCTTTTGCAGTGCTTTTTCCTGATGTAATTCATAATGAATGCAGTGACAAATAAAATCTTCTAATGGTGTGGCATGGTGGCGCAGCAGGTAGTGTCACAGTCACACAGCTCCAGAGACCTGGAGGTTGTTGGTTCAAGTCCTGCTCCGGGTGACTGTCTGTGAGGAGTGTGGTGTTCTCCCTTTGTCCATGTGGGTTTCCTCCGGGTGCTCCGGTTTCCTCCCACAGTCCAAAAACAGTAGGTGGATTGGAGACTCAAAAATGTGCCTAGGTGTGAATATGTATCACCCTGTGAAGGACTGGTGCCCCCTCCAGGGTGTATTCGTGTGATTCCAGGTAGGCTTCGGACCCACCACGACCCAGAACTGGATAAGAGGTTACAGACAATGAAGGAATGAATTATTTAATAAATTAAAAATGTCATTTATAATACTACACAACAGTTACTATAAAATAACAAAAGAGCTGGAGAATGTTTGAATTTTTACATCTAATACCCTATCTTTTGCAAATGTGCACTAACATCTAGTTCCAGCAGTTTTGCATTTCTAGCCACTGACTGGTTAGATTTGTCAATTCATTTTTACTGTGAACATTCATAAAATAGCAGGATGCAAAATGTGTGCACCAGACTGTAAATCAGATATTTAATTAGGTTACAGTAAATGAGGGTCATCTTTCAGCAAATTATTTTCCTGGGAAAGCAAATGCAGCATTCATAGTTCAGCCTACACAGTTACACATTAATTCCACTCTGTCCATATGTAAACACTGTGGTTTATTTTACTTTGGCCTCACATATTTATGGAGACAGTGCCATGTTGACCCTTGAGCCACAAGGCATCTTTATCTATCCTCATGTGTGCAATTTGGATGCTCAAAGCAGAGTATCTGAGAACAATGTGGAGCAGGACCCTGTCAGTGGAGTAACTGAGGTAAAGGTTTTAACCATAGTGTAAATACTGGCATAACACTGTGGGTTAAAACCATCAGGTCTTGGACTAATGCTGTATTTGGATTTGCACAGTCTACTTAGCTATCTTTGGGCCATGGCTGCTGGAAAAAAAAGAAAAAAAAAACTATGAATTTGTCTTTGTATGTGTTTGGGCAAAAGACCAAGATGTCCCTTTGTATGTTCAAACTCTGCGTCCATTTGTAGACAGGCCTCATTAAAGTGGATGCACTGTGGACATGGACCAGCAATTCCACACACACACACACACACACACACACACAGAGAGAGCTTGTATAATCGTCACAGCTCTACAGCAGCTGCACACAAGCCTAATTCAATCATGGTAATTAGCAGGTGCCAGCTAATAACAGTATAAAGCCTGCTAGCAGGCTGGGTTACAGTGTATCTATGTTCTCAGGAGTGATGGAACATAATTCAGTACCTTTGAGATGAATTGGATTGTTGTTTGTGGTCCAGAAATAATCATCCAACATCAGTATCTGGCCTCACTAATGCTCTTATGGCTAAATGCCATCAAATAGTAACACCAACAATCAGAAACCACGGCCACAACCCACATCCAGGTGCAGGGAGTGAAAAAGGCGAGGCACATTGTCAGATACATGAGGGATAAAAATAAACAATATGGGAGAAGAGACAAAGAAACCATTATTAAAATAAATCAGATGTAGGCCATAGCGTGTACATGTGCTCAAATTGAAGTTTTACAGTCATTCAGCCAAGAAATTCGTATTCACTATATAGTGCACTAATTTGGGGTTCTGCCATTTTGTAGTACTAATAATACTGAATAGGGAGCCATTTCAGATAAAGTGCACTAACTGGTCTTTTTGGTTTCCCTCTTCTGGCATATGCAACAGTATATTAATATTGTACATTTTTGAGTTTAGCCACAACTGAAGCCTGTGTATGCAACTGCATATATGTGTTGGCATGCGTGCAGCACTATCTGCGCACTACTGTTTGCACTCTCATTTTAGAGAGTGTGCAGGCCCATGTGTGTTTATGTGATCTCTGGCCTGTGACTCCCGCTGGGTGAGAGGTCGTGGCCATGGAGACCCTGCTGTGTGTCTGGAGCCGTGTAGACAGGTACTGTCCTGAGAAGCTTATCTTGGGTAGCATGGCAACGGTAACCAGGGAGAAAAACAGCAGACCCCTCCCAGGCTAGGCCTTGGTTGCCACAACCCTTGACTTGTGAGGTCTTGCATACACACACACTTTCACAGACTTGGTCTTTCACTAAGCTCTGTGTTTGATCTCTGCTAGAGAGACTTATGTAACTAAAGCAGGGAATTATGCCTTGCATGTTGTTTCACCACTAGCTATAAATATGTATAAATATATTGAATTTTTCATCACATTCAATGAAAAATAAAGATGAAGCCTTCATTCTTTTTTGTTACACTGCAATATAGAAAGGAGGAGACATTCAGGGAATTCAAAGAAGGCATAAAGAAAAAGAATGCTTGCATTTAGTTCATGGTTATTTTATACATTGTGCTTTTGTAATTACATTTTTCAAAGTTATTATTACTATTATTATTGCTGTTGTTATTGTTATTATTGTCATTATATATGTTGTTATAATAGACAATAAAATGGAATCACTGGGCCTCATTAAACTTAAACTTATGCTGTGGTAGTTTGCATATTGACAAGTTTCAAAATCAGCCAAAATTAACTCTAGAAAAAAGGCAGCTAACATAATATACACAGCAATGTTTTTCTATGGATATTATACACCCTGTATGTGTGTGCTATAGAATTCCTGCATAAACAAAAAGTGCAGTAATTGATTTTCTTAATTAGAACAATTATAAGGATACTGTGTAATCCAGCAATATAAAATGCACTAGAGGCGTTTGTAAGACTTTCCCAAGAAGGAGTCCTTGTGAGACAGAGTCCTAATTCCAGCTGGTGGCGGGACAGATGAATACCAGACGTCTCAGCTGCGAGGTTTGTCCAGAGGCTATTGATTCAGACTGTTCTGTTCATAACGGTTTCCAAGACATGGTATAGTCCACATGAGAATGTGGGGATGAGTGTGAGTAATGTAACAGCCTTGCAGATGGAGAAAAAGGTGTGTGCTCACACTTTTTTCCAGGTCAGACTCTGGTCCAAAAATTAGCCCTTATTATATGCACTACTCAAAATGGTTCTGGAGGCAGTGCTGCCTTCAAGGCAGGAGTGTAAATGGTTACCAACCGACATGTGGGAATGACTGGGACTGGATAAAACAAATCAGGGGGAGATTTTCAAATACTGCACCACAACCTCCCCCTAGACCCTCGTACACTTCTGTTCTGTTTTATAATTTGTATTTGGTTCCACTTGAATGGAGATTAATCTAACTCACTTCCTCAGAGGACGCTGCAGAATGATATAATGCTGTGCTGCCTCTGAGGCAGATTCTGAAGAAGTACATTCCTGCACACTCAAGTTATGACTGCTGCCTCTGAAGGAGCTGCGGTGTGTTATGTAATAATTTTATACACTATAACTACTAAAATATTTGCAACAGTTTAACAAATCTTTAAACAGATCTAAATGTACAGTATAATGCACATTTATTTCTTCCCAAATCATTTCTGACAGCGGACAAACCACAAGAGGCTAGGCAGAGCTTTACTGGTCGTGGTATTTGAAAATCTCCACCCAGTCTGTTTCGACCCATCACATTCATCCCTGCCTGTTGTCTAGTAATTAACTACGTTCCTTCTGCCTCCAGATCTATTTTGAGTAGTGTTTTTTCCCACATGCTTATTATATCTATTAGAATTAGTGAATTCAGTTACTAAACATACTGAATTGACATACTAACTGTACATTAGCTTTAGATCACCATGCCTAATGCTTGGTGTCAGCTAGAGAATTATAAACAAGCACTGGAACTGTGTTCCCTGAAGTGAAAGAGAACCATCCAGACCTTTGGGGAATATTGGAGTGGTTAGTTAATCTACTATTAATCCCTCCCAGGAAAGCTGTTACTGCAGCAAAGATGAAGAAAATCCTTATTGATACCTTTTAGACCCCACTAGTCTACACTTGGCATTGAGCATGGTGTCCTTAGGTCATGCGTAAATAGTCATGCTTAAGAGTGGCCCATACTTTAGGCAATGCTTTTCTATATACACTGAATACTCACTGCATTAGGGACACCTACCTTGTATCTACACTCATTGTCCATTGTATCAGCTCCACTGATAAGCATTTCTTACACACTGTAGTCCATCTGTTCCTCTGCATACTTTATTAGCCCTTTGTTATGATTTGGGTGGTGGATAAGACACAGCAGTGATGCTTGAGGTTTTAAAATCCTCAGGGTCACTACTATACTGAGAATACTCCACCAACCAAAAAAATGTATGTACATTTGAACAGCTATGTCAACGAGTGCACCTTAAATGTACGTTATAATGAGTTCACAGATTATAAGGGGTGTGTTTCAAAAGTGTACAACAGGAGTATTCATGTACATTTCAGTGAGGTTAATTTGCTAAAAATTTCTTCCAGCAAATGGTCCAAACCTCGGTATTTGTGCTTTGTCTCATAGTGGCACTTCCCATTGTAGCTTTGGCTTAAAGCCATTAATGCCTTTTAATTAACATCTTCAGAACCAGTAAAACACACTGGATTAGAACTGGCAGCAGGTTAAAAGTCCAACTTTCCTTATTCCGTGTTGTCCTCATCTCTCGTCCCTCTTGCTCTTTCTAGTGAACTGGCTTCTCAGAATAAACTATTTGGCACGACTATATAATCGGCACGACTGACAGAGGCTATTGCCATATCAACAGGATTGGCGGCACCTGTTGTCTATTGCTATGACAGTCCTAAAAACAAAAAAAAAAATAAAACACAGAGTAAAATAAATTTAAATAAATAATTATTTAATAAATGTCCTAAAAATAAATAAATGGCTTCATTAACATTATTATTAATTCTCGTTAATATTTTACAGATTGTTCACAGAGCCTAACAGAACTGCCACTTGGTCCAGTTCCAGATAAAGGTCTGTCATTTATAGTAAGTTTTAAAGATGGAGCACATGTGAACTACAGAATTACAATGTAGGCCCAGGTCTTAACAGTTTAAGGGGTTAATACAGTAGGATTTCACCTGGCAATATACAGTATTTTTTTTCACAGATTAAGTGTGTGTATGTGTGAGAGAGAGAGGGCAATGGTGCTTGGCCTGTGGTCATTCAGTGGTACAGTTAATCCGCTGAATGTGGAAGGCAGTCCGGGCCGGAGCTCCCCGAGAGAGCGGCGCAAAGAGAGTGAGAGAGGGAAGATAATCTACTTTACTGCGTCAACCTCCACGAGTCGGGACCAGGCACACACACACACACAAACACACACATTGCATGGATCACAGATTGAACTCTCTGATTTAGGGAAAATATTTATGCAATCATAAATAGTTTTGCTCGTAAATGCTCATTCATGCATAAAGCTAACATGCTCAATACACATCAATGCAGAGTACATTGGTTTGAACACCCTTAGCACTAGTTTATAGAACAGTGGAACTGTATTCTTTGGAGTGATAAAACACCATACAACACTTGTAAGGTGAGATAGTGACGCTATTGTTCCAGAACTATATAAGAGTACCTGACCTCATATGTTTGCATGGCTGAATTCCTTTATTAAAAATTAGAAAGACAAGTCAACATTGATTGAAATATACAGAATTCTGAAGTAATCCATGCATTTTCAGGTTTCAGTAGCTGACCATAAACCTTGAACTGACAATCCAAATTCTAAACCATCCCTCCCCATATGCAATGTAAAAGCTGACCAAATTACACACTTTGTTGATTTTCAAATAGAAAATAAGTTAGCATATTATGTACAGAATAAGGCCTTTAAATGCTTCATCCTGATCAGGGATGAGAGCATATTTGGAATATGGAGACATATGGAGACATCCTGGATAGGGGAACATCACACATTCTCCCAGTCACTCACACAACGAATAGGTTCGAGCTGTGGGAGGAAACCCACAGACACAGGGAGAACACACCAAAGCATTACACAAGTTTCTGTTAGTTCAAAATGCAGCAGCCAGAGTGCTCATTAGAGCTAGAAAATGTGACCATATAACCCCAGTTCTTTCATCCCTACATTGATTACCTGTAAAATTTCACATTGACTATAAAATACTCCTCTTAGGTTATAAATCACTAAATGGTTTAGGCCTGCAGTATCTTACTGAACTTCTCATACCTTATTGCCTGTCAGGTACACTTCGTTCACAGGACGCCCGTGTACTCTTAGTTCCTTGCATTAAGAAAAACACTGCAGGAGGAAGAGCCTTTTCTCACAAAGCTCCTCAACCCTGGAATAGCCTCCGGTTATTGTTCAGGCCTCAGACACACTCTCAATCTTTAAATCTAAAAACCTTTTCAAACAAGCTTTTGGTTAATCACTCACTTTCTCTATTGGTGTTAGAGCTGGTTTTCATATTATAACTACTTTGTATTAACCCGGTCATACTACCATAGCTACAGCTTTTTTAGTTAACTTTCTGGTAACTGCCAACCTGCTATCTGTTGCTGGGTTCTCTTGCAGAAAAAATTTGCCCGTGCTTTACCATGAACCTATTCATCTCTTTATTTTTATTTTTCCATTTGTCTGGTTTTCTTTCTCCTGTCTCTCATGGTTTGAGATGTCCTGCTGCTCTCCAGGTGTTGCCCTGATCCAGCCCCTGACCCTGTGTATCCAGTACAAGATCCTGGCCTTGTCTCACCTACAGTATCAGGTTTGGCCATGCTGTTTTTATCTCAAATTAACTCTGCATCTACTTTTACCTCCCACAGTATCACTGACCAGCTCCTCCTTCCTCAGACTCTAATATCACTACTATTCTACATTCACATTATATAACCTATTTATCTATCATCAGTTTCACTTTTACTTCTGTTCTGTTCTCCGTTGTGCTCCCCGGTGTCGACCCGAGGAGGATGGGTCCCCGTATGAGTCTCTGTTCCTTCCAAGGTTTCTTCCTCGTGTGCTGAGGGAGTTTTTCCTTGCCACTGTTGCCCCTGGCTTGCTCATAGGAGGCTTGGACCCAGATCTCTGTAAAGCTGCTTTGTGAAAAGCATTATATAAAGAAAATTTGATTGATTGATTGACCATACTCCTCATGGACACTGACCAGTAGCATGGCTCACAAACCCAGGACCTGTGTGAAAACTAAACATGCCACCCTCACAGGCCATGGTCCACAGGCCATTTTAGCAAACAAAATGTAATTAAGCATTAAAATGTAAGTGTTCATAACTATCAAATGAATATTCATCCACATGTCCTTATATTCACAGCTACACTGTGTTGACAAGGGTTTTGCTTCTGTAATAGTTTCTATAATCCTCAGATAGAGTTAGCTACATAGTGGAACATTACTGTGAGGATTTAATTGCATTTACTTGAATAATACAATTACAGAAATCAGATACTAATGCTGGATCCCCAAATGTGATTCCAAGTAAAACTAGTGGTACTTCATGGAGCGCAGTCTCTGCAGAGAACTACTTCACAGCTTAGCACCATAGCTCTTGTGTTTACACTCCACAGGCCCATGCTGAGCACTGGGGATGCTGATTTTAGGCTCATATGCAACTGCTCCAGAGCTTCCCATTTTTTAGTATTGATTTTCTGTAGAGATAATATAAGTGGTTTCAATCTGTCAAAAATGCACAGTACAAGTACCAGGGCGTTTAGCTGCATGTGTACCTTAGCATGTACTTTGCTAAGACATAATCCTACATTTGACCACGTAGCTGCTTTTAACATTAACACCACTCCACACTTTACCACACGGCTAGTTCCCCTTTTCTGAGTCCTCTTCTTGCAGTTGAGTAAGTTATTTTTGCTGGAATAACTGGATTCCACCTTAAATGAAAGCCCACGCCTACGTTGCAAAGCCTGACTTCAAAACTACGTTTCAGCGGTCTCACACTGCCATCTATTGAGCGTTGCCAAGAGCTACAGGCAGAAAATCTTTTAAGGTGGACTGATGGAATTCCAACCATTGAATTTTTAGAACCATAAATGCAATATTGAAAAGTTCACAAATGTTTATGCATGCTATACAAATCACATTTCTAAGGGCTGTATAACCATACCATACGACACTAGACTATAACAAGTGAATTTGAGTTATCTTATTCCGTACAATATGTACATATATTTTAATACAATGCGAAATATTGTATGAGGCTTTCCACCAGGGGGCATGTGGTTCAATTAGAGAGTGCTGAGGTGGCAGCAGGTCAGCCATGAATCGGCATTGTCCCGGAGACAGAAGGATGTTCATGGGGCTGGCAGCCAGGAAATATCCCATTTGACAGACACGGCATGGGACATGGTCCCAGCTAAAGAAAACAGACTCAGTTTAGCAAAGAGCTGCTTTCCAGGGCAAGGTTTGGCTCAGCATGCTAGATGACACAGCAAGTTTTCAATTTCTTCACACACATTTTCACCACATTTTGGAAGTGTCCTTGTTATCAGAATTAAAGGCAAACAAATCTACAAAATAATGCCAGAAGTAATTCATCATGTATTAATTTATAACTCACATTATGAATGAATTCAAAGCTGCATTGTATTCTTATAGTGTAATGATTGTGTTTTAATATAAACAGAAACAAATAACAGTAATAATAATAATAGGGAGGTACAGTGTAGCAGCTCCAGGATCCTTAGGTTGTGGGTTCCAGTCCAACTCTATGTGACTGTCTTTGAGGAGTTTGGTGTGTTCTCCCCATGTGGGTTTCCTCCGGGTGGTCCAGTTTCCTCCCATGGTCCAAGAACACATGTTGGTAGGTGAATTGGCAACTCAAAAGTGTCCATAGGTGTGACTGTGTGTGTGTGTGTCGTCCTGTGAAGGACTGGCGCCTCCAGAGTGTGTTCCTGCTTTGCGCCCAGTGATTCTGGGTAGGCTCTTGACACACCATGACCCTGAACTGGATAAGCAGTTACAGATAATGAACGAAGGAATAATACTAAACCTAAAAATAATGTGCACCTGTCAAGTAAAACAAGACAAACCCAAGAAGCTGCTGCTGTTCTTTCAGCAATAAACCACCAGAGAGCCCTGACCTCAAAATCTGTGAACATGTTCAGATTATTTGACTTGTAGGATACAAAAATTGCATTCTAAGACTGAAATTTGGAGTTTCGGCCATTGTCATATGTAAGGTATGTAAATGCAAAGACTGTACACAATAAGTACTAACAATAATGATATTTAAACCACTGTAGATGATTCTGGAGAACTACTGTAAACTCTCTGCAGAACAGACTCCTCCTGTTGTTTATGATCATTCAGAAGCTCTGCATTTTTCTTTTTTAATGTGGAGCGGTATGATTGAGTAAGAAGCTGACAGAAGTTTAACTTGTCTATAAGTTTTTTATTCACTGCTTAAATTACCTCAGAAACATACTCATAATTCAAGTTGTTTAGTTTTGCAGCACTTTCAGTCAGGGTTTACTTTAATGAAGTTAGAACTCTTCTAAATTAGAAGTCAGCTCCTTAATGTAACCCATGATTGTAATCAAAAAGACCTTTTATAAAATTTTGAAAATATTTCCTCACCATTTGCTAGCTCTCAAGTCTGTTTGCATACTGAAAACCAGTCTAGTGTATTTATGAAGCCCCAGTGTCTGTAAATTAGTTAAAATAAAATAAAATAAAATAAAATAAAAAATTCTCGGTCTGGAATGTTATGCTCTCTCTCTCTTTGCTCATTGCTTCTGGTTTCTCATGACTTAAGGTGGAAATGTCTCCAAACTCGAGACAGCTAACTGGATTATAGAAAGTGCTACAACACTAAACAACATGAGCTACAAATGAGTAAAAAGTACAACTGTTTCACATACAAAGTTCACACAGTTCCACCTTAACAGACACTTAGCTTTGGAATGTAAACATCCAGAGAGTAATCTTCAACAGTAAAAATAAGTCAGTATTATGCACCTATGGAGCAGAAATAGAATAACATCCTTTCTTTCAGTGCGGTCATCTGGCCTCACTCTTAGGGTTCTGCCAGTTCCATCCCTGTGTACATCCCTGTATACAGAGTTCCATGCATCATTTTGTACTGGCTCTGGTACCAGACCGACCTCAGACTTTTGATTGGTCCTTTTGCATGTTAGTCAAATATCTTTTCCTGCAGTAGTAAGCTGTTCTTTCCTACCTAAAGTGACAAAAGATACCAGACTCTCCCTAGTCCCCCTGACAAACTACTCCATTCCTCATAGGGCTTTTAATGCATGGGAGGGTAGTGTATTGTTTGAGGTGAGTGACGTAAAACAATTGCTAACCTTATCTGTAGCAGACGTGACATAATTTAAACCAAACCTAGTCTTGACCCACTCAAAAATCCAACAAAAGAAACTTTCAATCTCTCAGAAGAAAAAAGCCTGTGTCATTCTGAGCACATTCATCAAATATATACAGATAATTGGACAGCAGAATTGCATGATGAGTGGACTGTGAACTGCCATGTCTTTTTTCACTGTATAAAAATGTAAAAAAGGCTGTCTTTATTATTGTTAGACTGTTTACACTGTTTTCTGAGCTTTCCTACCCTCCTCCAGAAGTTACATAGTGCAGTTTCTGCAGTTCTGAGCATGGCCTTGCAATGACATAAGCTCTATTCTCCCTATTACAAATAAGTGAACGAATACAATGATTCTGAAGTTGTAATTTTAAGGTCAGAATATTGCCTAGTGTTTCTTTAAGCAAAAACAGAGATTTGTTAGGCTAAAAAAATATTCCCTCAATTTACGTAATGGCCTTTCTGACTTGAAATGAAACAATTAAAAGGCGATGCCCTACTTTTGCTGTAAACCATATTAGATTTACTGCATAAATTGTCTTTCAGGTCAGAATTGAGCTGTACCGCCACTTCAACCAAAAGTCCTGAGACCCCCCTGAGGGTTCACTTAACATTGTTTTGATGTCAGAAACAAAACAAAGACCAAAGCACGGGTTGACAACAGAAGTTTAGCTGCTGTGGAACATGGAAGGATACATGCCGCTTATCTCCGAGGCCTTATGATCATCAAAGGCAAGGAGATGCAATCACAGTAATGCCCTTATCTCCTCACAGGAGAAGGGAAGAAGGGAAAAAGTTTTAGAGTGAATGAGAGAAGCCTCAGAGGTTTGAAAATACAATGAGAAGATAGGGGCTCAGAGATAAGAAGTACAATAACCAGATGAGACAGGGTGAAGAGAGAGAGAGGGGGGGGGGGGGGGAGACACACACCAAATGGATAATGGCCAAAATGTAACATGACTGTTTGTGGATACACAACATATCTATAGATTATAAATTAGTCTGAAGGTAGACTGTATGCCCAAATAACTCTAAACTCATGCTCACCTACAGTTTCTTCTGAAATTATGGAAATTAAAATAAATGTTTTGAATGTGTGTGCGTGTATCGCCATGTTAAAGACTGGCACCCCCTCCAGAGTGTGTTTCTGCCTTGCGCTCGATGATTCCGTGAATGCTCCGGACCCACCGTGACCCTGAACTGGATAAGCGGATACAGACAATGAATGAATGAATGAAAATAAAGGTAGTCTCTACTGTGCAACAGTAAGAGCCACTGCTGTTACAACAGAGCTTTACAACAGATGTTGGAACACTGCTGTGCTGAATTTATTGCATTCTACCACATGAGCATTAACAAAAAAAAAAGTATAATTATTTTAGCACTAAACCACTAAAATGCAGATTAAAGTATATTAAGTTACACTTAAAATATACTGAACACAATAGTCATATTGTTTTTGCAATCTAAATTCATAATCTAAAAAAATAATTGAAGTATATTTTTCTGAGCTAAAAACATTACATGTTGGCTTAAAATTATTCATAAAACAAAACATTAAAATAAAAGTCATTAATACAAAAAGACTTTTACTAATAGTTACTACTGAAAATTAAACAGTAAGACAAAATAAAATGATATAAAATATGGGCAATTACAATATTTGTAAATGAGAATTATATGACTTATTCTACACTAAGCATATCTATCTAAATTGTATTATAAGATTTCTGAAAATAATAAAGGATTAGTATACTCAGTAATTGTATTTATACAATTTATTTATATGTAAAATTTCTTATGCTAGTCCATTAGAGCATCACATACGGCTCACCCCACTCTCTTCCTATCTGTAATCACAACCTTTCTCCAACTTCATTAATCGTTGATCATTTAAAGGCAACGTTCATGATTGTGGGTTAGCGCTGTCCTCTGTTTTGTTTACCCTCAGAAGCTCTGCATGTTTTAATGTGGAACAATGTGTTTGAGGGAGAAAATGTGGCTGAAGTTTAACAAGTTTTTAATTACCGTTTGAATTGCCACAGAAACTCATTTGTAACTAAAGCTGTTAAATTTTGAAGGACTTTCATTCTGTGTTCCCTTTCATACAGTTGGCGCTCTCCTGACTTTAGAGTCAGTTCCATCTACTGTGAGTTTTCTAAAAATGGTTTCTTGATTAAAATGGTGAATGTCACCTTTAAATCCTACACTTAACCACTAAGTTTGCTGTGACTCGTTATGATTCAATCAACAACCAGCTACACTGACCAAATCAGGTTACTCATTGGGCACAGCTCATTACCTTCACCTTTACTCAAAACCCCACTGCTTTGTTAGCTCTTCACAGGGGTCAAAATGTTAGCTCCCTGCATCAGTGTTTTGCTGAATTTAGCCCATGGCATCTCCAGAAGGCTCAACAGTGAGATCTGGCATCCCAGTTCCCCCACCCCATAAGCTAGTTTACAGCCCTTTCATACTCATATATAGATTCATACTGGCCTACCTGCCCCACTGACACTGTTAATGCACAACAAAAATAACGTAATTTAAGTACAGTTTGTTTCACAAAGGGTACTTATGTTTATTGATCATTGCTAGAGCTCTAACACTTCAGAAAACACAGCTGCACAGTTAGAGTGGAGGGTTACACCATGGTAGCCAATGCTTGGCATTGTGGATCATGACTCTAGTTGACTTTTCATTAATGAGGACTCTGTACCTGTACTCCGACCTCTGTGGTGAAGAGAGATGAGCAAAGCTCTTGATTCTCTTGATTTACTATTCAATCCACGTTCCAATCCTCATTTATTTTCAGATCCCAGGTGTAAATGGCTGCAATGAGTTTTGTCTGCAGAGGGTCTGGACCCTCCATTAGAGAGAAGTAAAACAATTTGCCCGTATATCAAATTAAAGGTTCTCATTAAAATGAATTGAAATGCTACTAATCCATTCCAGCCCCCCAAAAACCACAACACTTTTCTTTGTTACATGTTTTTAAATGAAAAAAAAATCATATATAAATAAATAACGTTTTAGATTTGCAGAGGATTTTAGAGGGAGTTTTTCTTTTCCTGCTCTATCTTAACATAACTTACTCGCAACATGCTTAATGCTACAATGCTACAAAAAACAGCGATACGACAGTGGTGCACGGCAAGATAAACAAGTGAACTGAACACTCACTGGGCCACCTAGTGGTGGATGGCATAAGCTCGCTTGCTCATAACTCAGATCTCGGCTTGCATCTTAAGGCAAAAAATTGACCAAGGGACGGCTTGTATCTCGGAAAGTGTAAGTTGATTCACTCGTAAGTCAAGGTTTCACTGTTTATGGAAGACAATGGGAGGATGGATGGATGGACTCGACTTCAGAGTATCACATTCTCACTGCCTTCTTTGGAGAATACCCTGTGTTTGAACTGAACACCACTCATCAGCGGGAGCAACTTAAATCAACTGAATTAAACAGGAGCATCCTCAACCTTTTGAACAATTAGTGTATATGTTATGTATATGAGATCTACAAGAGGAAAGCTGATAATGGTACAGTTGCTGTTATTAATACCAGATACAGGCTGTCAGCTTGACCTCAAAAGGACATATTAAGTTGATGGTCTAAGGAAAAGCCCAGAGTGACTAGATGGAAAAAGGATTTTCCAGTTTATAATACATGGACCTTACAGAACTCAAATTTTCCAGTGAGTTGTGCTTTGAACAAGTGTGGCATCCACTCCACGCAAGACAAAAAATTAAAATAGAAAGTGAAAAAGGATGACACAGTAGATGACAACAGGCATTCAAGCAACCTACAGACTGGCAGTGCCAATTAAATTGGGTTATTTATTAGGGTCTTAAATATACATTAAATCTATTAATCAGTTTTGTTAAAGAGATTTGTGAACATGAAGAACCTTTAAATAAACTTCTTTTAAAAGTTATTAGCAAAAATGCATTACTTTTTTAATTGAACAAAAAGTGGTGGTTCTTTGGCACTGCTCAAAGAACCCTTTGTAGCACATATATTTTAAGAGTGCAGAAGCTATGTTGAGACAGGGTAGTCTGTCTCTTTGGGTGTTTTTGTTTGAGGTGATGAAACAGATTAGTTGTGTCTCCCTGTTTTGCTGTTATAGGCTTCTTTCATATCTTACATATTACTGTGTTTTATTTTACCTGATATTTTGTAACAAAATCACCTCCACCCGACTGAAGTCACTCTCTTTTTGGAACAAACTCTTCCACCAAGAGTGACTTTCCACCATACTTGTTGCTGTGTGTAAAATTTGGGATATTATATATCCCTTAACATATATCTTCATGGCATAATTAAGTAAACAAGTCAGAATATTGCTATTATTATGATGAGGATCTTGAAAATTGTTATAAATATTTGTTAAATTGTTTTAAACATGTTATATTATCAAGAACAATACAATATGGCACAACACTTGCTCTAAACCAGATTAACATCACTATGTCCAGTATCAAGTGTCTGGCCTTTGGTTATAAAATAAACAGGCACTGGGTTGCGGTCAAGTGTAGCTTTGCCATTCAGCTTTTGAGATGAGTTGGAAGAATATGTATGATCCAGAACTAATCACCTATGTCAGTACATGACCTCACTAATTTTCTTGTGGCTGATTGTCATCAGAAATGTAACTACAACATTCCAACGTCTAGTGTGAAGCCTTCCCAGAAAAGTTGTTGTTTCTTCAGGAAAGAGGGCACAAACTCCCAATTAATCGCCTTGATTTCAGAAGCAACATTGGTTGAACAGGTGTCTAGAATATTTTGGTTATATCATCTATCACAGCAAAAACATGACGTATCCACTTTAGCGCCACTTTCTGGGACATGATAACTTTCCTAATGTTCAACAGATCCATCTGTTTTCCTCATCGTCATTACAGCATATCTCAAAAACATCATAAATAGCTCTAGTACCCTGAGTGCACTCCAAGGACCACATGTTTGGGCACTGTAGATGCCATGGCTGGAAAACAGACCAACATATTTGCAAGTTCTTGCCAAATTCTCAGAAGCAAATACTAGTATGCAGATAAATTAAAATGGGTTCATGGGAATTAGTAATTGCTTCCAGTCAGAAACATCCGTCAGATTATTATGCCTCATTATTATCATTATTATTACAGACATGTAACGTCACAGTGTCGTTGTCATGAACTGGATTGACGTTTGTGTAATATAATCTCAGGGGAGACTGGCTTCGTCATCATGATCCTGACACGATATGAGAGAAATGAAAGAGGGCTTTGGATCCTGTCCATCTGTGTAGTAGTGGTGGGAAGTCCCAGCCTTAGCCAGCAGTAGACTATACAGGTTTTATTCCAATACTATGAAAGCACATCTGGGACTGTATTTATAAAGCATATAAAAAGCTGAGAATGGGAGTTGATCTAAAATCACAGAAGCTCTTCATTTACACTGACTATAGTGATGTAAATGGACTTAGGATCAGTATGTCTTTTTAACTTTTAAATACCAGACAAGAAACCAAATTGTTCACAAGTCTTCAGAGTCCAAGTCTCGAGCATTTACTGAAGAATTTAAATTTATTCGTCACACACATCACCATACACAGTATAATGTGCAGTGAAATGCTTACATGATTCTCCATTAACAAACAATATAATAATAATAATAATAATAATAATAATAATAATAATAATAATGATAATAAAAAAATACAAAGTATAATAAAATACAACAGATCCATGTGGCCAAGAATATTTGGATATATACAACCAAGTAAATAACAAGAATAAAGTGCAGCCATGTATGTGTGTGCAAATACAAAATGAGGAGGTCCATCAATCCATCCATTATCCACCGCTTATCCAGGTCCGGGTCACGGGGGAAGCAGTTCGAGTAAAGAAACCCAGACCTCCCTCTCCCCAGCCACTGCTTCCAGCTCCTCCGAGGGTATAAAGGAGGAGGTGTTTGGAAATACTACACATATGAATGAATGAAATAGATAAGATAAACAGTGTTTTCCGATTCATATAGTATGTTGTTAAGTTCACTGAACTTGTTGTGCAATAATGTGCGTACTGAATTCGTACTGTATGTATATAAGGAGCCTTGTGCCCAATGATTCCAGGTAGGCTCTGGACCCACCACGACCCTGAACTGGATAAGCGGTTACAGATAATGAACAAATGAATGAATGAATGTATATAAAGAAAGGCCCTACTTTATGTTTTGATACAACATTCTAATTGCCTTTGGGAAGAAACTTCTTCTTATATTTGATCTTGTACTGTACCATCTTTAAGACTGCAAGAGACCATTGTTTGGATGACTGAGGTCCTTCATTATCTTCCTGGCTTTGGTCAAGCACTTTGCTGTAGATCATCTGCAGGTTAGGGAGCTCAGCGTGGATGACGCATTCAGCAGAACACACCACCTTCTGGAGAGCCTTCCTATCGTGCATCGTGCTATGTCCAAACAAGGATGTTGTGTTCTCTGCCAGGGTGCTTTCTCTAGGACACATATAAAAATCCTTTAGTATCCCGGGGCAGGCTGATGTTTCTCAGGTGTGTTAGATGGTACAGGCTTTCTTTTCCAGGGAATTTGTATGGCATGTCCAAAGTAGCTGTCCACTTGCTCCACTGGGTTGCCATTAATCCTGAGGGGATGCTGCTTCCTGCTGAAGTCCACTACCAGCTCCTCTGTTTTGCTGACATTCAGGAGGAGGTTGTAACCAGATCTTAAGATTAAGGTTGCTGTGGGTAGTGAATTGTACTAAAGAAAAGCTACACTGTAGACTAAAACCTGTAGACTAACCAGCCAACCATTTTGTATTTTCTGTCTGGCTTTTCCCTAATAAAATGTGTTAATCTAGTGCAGAACAGCATTACATTAGTGAATGCTCATTACCAAAACTAACAGATCACAGGTTGACAGGTTTTATAAACATTAAAATTGCTGGTTCTAACTAAATCGAGTAGTATTTTTGTTTTCCCAGGCTTTAGTCTGAAGCATGAGCCACAAGCGAGTCCAGTCAAGTGTCAGTCAACATGTCAACAAGTGTAACTTAAGTTGGAGTTGCTGACTTGAGACCCGGTTTCTAGTCCTGATGTATGAAACCAAGACCCTGCAAGGCAAATGTTGAGTAAAATTGCTTGTGTTTTAGCTAAGCCTTAATGATGACATTTTCCATTGCTCGTGTAGTCTTGACGGGTTTGACAGGTGAACACTGCTGGCAGCTGTTAGAGAGAGTGATTCATAGGCCTATCGTTACATTAAGTGTTCCTGCTGTGAAGGACATGGAACATCCCAGCATGGAGACATAACCAGTCAAGCAACACTCCTCACATGTGGCTGCGTGGCATGTCAAGTGCCAAAGCCTCAAGAGCTGATGAAGCAACATTGTGGGAGAGAATTTCTAGACAGTACTTTGTCTCCCTTTTTACCACTTGCCCCTGAACCGAGGGCCTTTGTTTGCTGTGGGAATAAACATTCCGTGCTGTGCTGTCTTCGAGCATTCTAACCACTGTAGTGTCTCCTGAGAAAGAATGTATCCCTCATTGAAGACAAGCTTCTGTTGGCTTACTGATTTGCTCTAGTGTCTAGGTCCTAGAATTCAGTTAATTATTCTCTTTCTATATTATTTCTAGCATGAGCCACTGACCACCCAAATTTAACAGGGCCAAACTAGAGGGGTCAGTGGCACAGAGCACAAAGCTTTGGGGTGGGGGAGGCCAAGGGGTCTTGTGACCAGTGGAAGGAAGTATTCACTTACCACTGAAGAGTAATTGCCAAGTCTCCAGGGTCATGACAATGCATTAAGAACAATCTTGCACAGTTTAAAATGACATACTAATCCCCAGAGAGTTGAGTTTCGTCTTGGTTAAATACGGAGCAAAGGCTAATACCCAAGGAGGAGATGATGGATGAAGAGAAGCAGCTTGAGAAGACCAGGACCATCGAGCACAGGTATGACAGATCAAAGGGCTTAAGAGTACCTTCCACAAAAGTACAGTGTGGTTCAGTCTCCATAGGGCCCCTCTCAAAGGGTCGTGTCACAAACCAGGGGGCACCAAAGAGGAGACCGTTTGGGCTGAGCTAGTGGGTTGGGGGTTGCAGAGAGGGGCACACTTGTCAGCGCCTCATCCCGTGTCCATTAAGGTGATAAGACTTCCATTGAAGCGTTGCCAAGGTAAGATAATAGGAGCTCTGACAGGAAAGCCCTGTGAAGCAGCCGCCTGATGTGGCCTTGCTACGGTCGCCACTCGGCCTGGTCCTATAGCCTCTGCCATCCCCCAATCACTGCCTTGTCTTTATCTGCAGTAGATGCCCCCCTGTTTGGGCCTGAGCCTTTCATCCCCTGCCAGCACAGGCTGGAGTGCCACAAGGCCTGGGGTGCATGTCCCTGACTAGCACTGTCTCCTTGGTCAATAACAATCCTGTGGGGTCAATGTGTTTTGTTGCTTTGGCCAGTCATTCATACCACTTGTAGCCCTGAAGTGTAGCAAGCAAAAGCAGTGTGACTGGGTCCATATTGTAAATGTTTAGACAGCACAGATATAATGCTAATATAAGAGTTACATATTAATGCTGAACTGTTTTCATAAGTCTAAACGGCACCTACATAAGATTGACATGACAACTGACATAAACAGTGATAATCTTGTAAAACAACTTACAGCAGATCTTGTACATTTTGAAAGCTGCTTTTACAAAAATTTATTTCGAGTTCACATATGTTATATGTTCCAAGGACTGTAGATGTCTTCTATATACTCATTGAAACAAAACATAATTAATAAAGGAGAAGTTGGTTGGAATCATCCATCCATTATCTGTAACCACTTATCCAATTTAGAGTCGCGGGGGGTCCAGAGCCTACCTGGAATCATCGGGCGCAAGGCAGGAATACACCCTGGAGGGGACACCAGTCCTTCACAGGGCAACACAGACACACACACACTCACGAGTCGCCAATCCACCTGCAACGTGTGTTTTTGGACTGTGGGAGGAAACCGGAGCACCCGGAGGAAACCCACGCGGACAACACACCAACTCCTCACAGACAGTCACCCGGAGCGGGAATCAAACCCACAACCTCCAGGCCCCTGGAGCTGTGTGACTGCGACACTACCTGCTGCGCCACCGTGCCGCTGGTTGGAATCAAATGAATGTAATTAGGATACGTTTGTTGGGGAAAGCTGTACAACTGAAAGGTGGCTCTAGTATCCTGTTGGACTACCTCTAGCCTTGATCCAAGATGAGATACTGTTGGGCATGGAATTATATAGGTTCTGTATGGCACCCTGTGGCACTTTGCCCACAGATGCTGCAGCTGGGCCTGTAGATCCTGCACACACTTAGGTTGCCAAAGGCTGTACAGCTGATCCCATAAATGTTTGACAGGCAATTAATCTGGTGACAGAGAAGCCAGGAAGAATTGCTGTCTGACATTCTTGGGAAACTTGCAGTGTGTGGGTGAGCAATATCCTGCTGAAAAATGCCAGTTGGAAGCCCAGCACATGTGGCCACAGGACTTTCTGCACCTATTGTTGAGCCGTTAGTGTCCCTCATATTGCTACTATTGGTGACTAGATTGCTCCCCAGATCATCACACCAGCAGCTGGGGCAGTGTGTCCCTCCACAGTAAAGAAAGGATTCACTCACCATGGGGCCTCTATACATTAACCAAATATTTTCAGATCAAAACCTTAACCTGAATTAGTCACTAAAGACAATACGGTTTCATTTAATTGGAGTCAAGTTTTCTTGTTCACAACACCACTGTTCCCAAAACCTTCTGACAGCTTGGTCAGAACAAACTAGATGGCAGAAAATTCCTTGAAAAGACCATCCTGTCTCCTTCGATCCAATGATGCATTCGCCCTCAGAGTCAGTCAGCTGGGCAAAATGTCTCAGAGTGCATTGTAGAGGTGTTTCTAACAGTCAGTCATGTCCCACCAAGAGGTACACAACCCAAAAGTAGCATTTGAGAGGGGTTGGGAAGCATTTTTGCATGCTCTTGTAGCAAGACCCAGTATCTAATTAGACCACAACTGTAATCATTTACATTTCTGCCTGAGATATAACTGCATGCAATCTATCAATAACTGCAGCAATACTGGAGGTATTTTTTTTTATCATTAGTGAGGGCAATTATTATTCAGTTAATGGGTACCTACTAAGGACACAAACCTGCTGTGCATGCATGTCTGCATGGCCTCCATAGAAAAAGGGGTACTATCCAGAACTGTTGGGATGTCACCCAAAACTAACTATTTTGTATCTGTACTTAATCTTGCTGAATGCCTTCTGCAGTAAAAAAAAAAAAAAAAAAAGACAAACTATATACTGATATCTTATGTAGCCTTATGAACACTGCTCCAGCAGTAAAGTGTTACACAAAGCTGCATATAGCAAATATGAACATTCACCTGTGGTGAAACACACTAATAAATAAATTAGAGTTTTATAAACAGAAAGGTCACTAATGTACACAAACATCCTCTTGTCCTCACCCTTGTAACTCTTCTTCTTTCTTTTCTATGTATTTCTGGTTCTCTAACTCTCTCTCTCTCAAACACACAGACATATATATAAATATATATATAGATATATATATATATATATATATATATATATATATATATATAGAGAGAGAGAGAGAGAGAGAGAGAGAGAGAGAGTTTCTCTGAGTCAGCTGAGACATGCTCTTTGATCTAGTGTAGGGTTAACCACACTCTCAGTGGGTAGTGTGCTGGGTCTGGTCTCCATTGTGATCTGTAGCAGGCGATATTCCTTTGAGGCCTTGCACAAAAAAAAAAAAAAAAGTAAGAAAAATGTCTGTTCACAATCTGGCATATTGAAATTATTGTTCTATTTATCTGCTGGGCCACACGGCCACAAGAAAACATTGCGGCGCCACTGTACCAGAAAGCTGCCTGGTGTCACTCTCACTTCGGCCAACAATATATATATATTTTTTTTATTTAAAAAAAAAAGAAAGAAAAGAAGAATCCCAAACAATGCAAAAGTCAATGAAAACTATGGCAAAAATTTGATATTTGATAACCTATTTTTCACAACAAAAAATAGACCTAAAAATAATCCTTTGAAAAATGAGAATTATGTTAATATTTGGCACTTTTCATCAACTAATAAACACTAAATGAAAATGTGAAAGATATGAATTACCCGCTATTTATATTTGAAAACTGAATTGCAATGAAATATTAACAGAAGAATGCTCTGCATGCTTGTTGTCAGAGAAAACACACTCAAAGAATAGAATTTTTGGGAGTCGAGTTTTAACAGTCAAGGTATACTTTGACACAGCAGGAGTCACTCACATCAACTGTTGATCAATGATCATAGAGTTTAATTCTTGGAATTGACTCAGTCTTGGTTTGCAGGTGTTTGGTGTCAGGAATCATATGCTTCTACGAGTCGTTTGGATGGCCCCCTTATTGTGATGTCACAATAAGGAAATTTCAATAAAACCACCCTTGCACCATCCCTCACCTGCGTAAACATGAGATGGGTGGGGCTTGGCCAGTGACAGAGCCCATATTCTGATAGGGACTGAAACTGACAAGAATAGAGCACATACCCAGTTCCAACTCCATCAGACCCAATGGACCTAGATGTACTAACTGACTACCTAGAAAATACCTGTCGATCTACTTTAGAAAAGGTAGCACCACTTAAACATAAAAGTATAAGACAGAAAAAGCTCGCACCATGGTATAACGATAAGACCCGTACTTTAAAACAAACATTACGAAAACTAGAGCGGAAATGGCGATCAACCAAGCTTGAAGTGTTTCATTCTGCCTGGAAGGACAGCCTTATAGAGTATAGAAATGCCCTCACTAAAGCTCGCTCAGCATATCTGGCCTCGCTGATCTCCAATAATAAAAATAATCCGAGAGCACTGTTTAGTGTGTTTTCTAGAATTACAAAAAATCAAGCAGGTTCTGAACAACTAATTCCAGCAACTCTCACCAGTAAAGATTTTATGGACTTTTTTAATAATAAAATTGAGAATATTAGACAACAAACTCTAGCCACAGGATCAAATCCATCCTGGCTGCCACCTGATGTGAATGAAATAAAACATAATATAACTGTAAAAGAAAGACTTGAAACCTTTTACCCACTCCCACAATTAGAACTAGAGAAGATTATCACCTCCGCAAACTGTACAACTTGCACACTTGACGCAATTCCCACAAAGTTGCTCAAAGAAGTACTACCAGCTATTATTGATCCTCTTTTAACTATAGTAAACTCATCGCTTAGTCTGGGCCATGTACCCAAAGCTTTTAAACTAGCAGTTATTAAACCTATGATCAAGAAACCAAATCTTGATGCTAGTACACTGTCTAATTACAGGCCTATTTCTAATTTGCCATTTCTGTCTAAGATCTTAGAAAGAGCTGTGGCCCAACAACTTAGTTCATATCTACATAAGAATCATATATATGAAAAATTCCAATCTGGATTCAGGCAACATCATAGTACAGAGACAGCTCTAGTCAAGATAACAAATGATCTTCTTCTTGCCTCTGATCAAGGCCACGTATCCCTGTTGGTGCTTCTTGACCTAAGCGCAGCCTTCGATACAATAGACCACAATATTCTCATAGAAAGGTTAGAAAACATGGTTGGAATCACAGGGACAGCCCTATTATGGTTCAAATCTTACTTAACGGAACGTTATCAATTCGTAAAAGTAAACAATCTAAATTCAAATTATTCTAAAGTAAGATTTGGAATTCCACAAGGCTCTATTTTAGGACCATTATTATTTACATTATACATGTTACCGCTAGGCACAGTTATAAGAAACCATGACATTAACTTTCACTGTTACGCAGACGACACACAATTGTATATTTCAGCCAAGCCCGATGACAAACACAGATTAAAGAAAATAGAGGACTGTGTAAAAGACGTGAAAGGCTGGATGTTGCGTAACTTCCTCCTTCTAAACAGCAACAAAACAGAGGTCCTGCTTTTGGGTCCAAAAGTGACAAGAAATAAATTATCAGATTTAATTTTAGATCTAGCTAACTTTCCAGTTAAACCTGGTTCAGCAGCAAAAAATCTTGGTGTCATAATTGACCCGGATTTATCATTTGATCAACACATAGGTAGTATCACTAGGACAGCTTTTTTACATCTTCGCAATATTGCTAAGATTAGAAATGCCTTATCCCTCCAGGACGCAGAAACATTAGTACATGCCTTTATTACTTCAAGGCTTGACTACTGTAACGCACTACTGTCAGGATGCACCAGCAGCAATTTAAGAAAACTTCAACTAGTTCAAAATGCTGCAGCTAGGGTCCTCACTAAAACTAGAAAATTTGAACATATCAGCCCAGTTTTATCATCACTTCATTGGCTGCCTGTTAAATTCCGCATTGACTACAAAATTTTGTTATTAACATATAAAGCTCTACATGGGCTTGCTCCTGAATATCTTCAAGATACAATTTCCTATTATGAGCCTCCACGTTCACTCAGATCACAGAATACTGGATTTTTAAATGTTCCCAGAATTCAGAAGGCCTCAGCTGGGGGAAGAGCCTTTTCTTATAAAGCCCCCCAACTCTGGAATGATCTTCCAAAAAATGTTCGGGACTCAGACACAGTCGCAATCTTCAAATGTAGGCTAAAAACTCATTTGTTTAGTTTATCATTTGGTAGCTAATGCTCCCCCATAGATAAAGGCGGCAGATCCGGGGGGTCCATGGACACAGGGAATTATAGTAAACTGAGACGCTGGTGCTGTCGTCCCGCCGCTTCTCGCGATCACTCAGGTTTGTTGACGGTGGAGCGGAGGGATGCCAGTGTTTCAGGATGCTCCCGTGTCTGTGTGTCCTTTTGGTTCTCTCCTTTTAGTTAATGCTGTCATAGTCAGATCTGCCGGAGTCATTAGCCACACTCTGGAAATTTTCATATTTTCTACTTTACAAACACAAAACAGTTCAAAACTAATTCCATCCCTTTACATCTTTCCGAGTAAACGACTGCCCACCTGTCTGTCTGGACACTGATGGATGACTGTCGAGATCCTCCTCCACGCTTCAGACCAGCTGCCCACACTCCAGCAACCACCAAGTGCCTTGAAGCTGTCCCTACACTGAAGTTCTCATGGACTACTAACTATCATCACCAGTAGATTGACCAGAGGAGGATGGGTCACCCCTTGTGAGCCTTGGTTCCTCCCAAGGTTTCTTCCTCAGCTGGGGGAGTTTTTCCTTGCCACTGTCGCCCCTGGCTAGCTCACTTGAGGGTTTTACATTTGTCTTTACATTTCATGTCAAATCTTGTCTTACTGGAATTCTGTGAAGCTGCTTTGTGACAACATCAGTTGTGAAAAGCGCTATATAAATAAATTTGATTTGATTTGATTTGATTAGAGCTGGTGAGATCTCTTTATGAGAAAGTGATTTTGTGCCAAAAACTTCACGAACATGTTTTGTAAAGCCCATAGACATATTCTAACTTATTTAAAAAGAGCTTTAATATGTCCCCTTCAAAATGTTAATGTTAAACAAAAGCCAAATATATATGAAGAAATAATTGATGATATTCCTTGCATAATTTTGGATGTAATGTTTCGCTATAGTTTATAAAAGTTAGTAATAAACACCTCTAAAATATACTGCACCCAGTCCCACCTATTAAATGCACATAGCCCTACCCATGACTGCACGCAGTCAAAGTCTTCAACAAGCTTGAGACAAAACAGAACCTGAACATTCATTAATGAAGCAATAGCTGTGTTAATAAATGAAGTTCTTTCCTCATAAAACAGGATTGTTACTGTACTCCAGCTACATGCTCAGAAAAAAAGGGTACAGTGAAGTAATATTATTCCTAAAGTTACAAGTAAATGTAACTTTAAAAAAAAAGTACAACAGTGGTTTTAAAGTCCAGTTATGTTCCCTAAGGGTACATTACATTCTCTTCTTCAGAAGGACAGGTGAATATTTATTAGATTTCATTATAGAAATATGTCCAATTTAAGAACAAGACCTGGAGATGCAATTGAGTTTATGAAATCAACACAGTATAAATCTACAAATATTATAGAAAATGGTACAGTTGTGTTCCCTAACTAAAGGCACTGATATGTACCCTTCAGGGGACCACCACAATGGCATTGTAAGAAAACTACCAGCCACCATGAGCTGCTGCGACTTAATATATAATCATCTCCATGTGTGTAACATTTTGCATGGTCCTGATGTATGCTTGAGGAACAAGCACATTCAGCTATAAACTGCAAACATTGTCCCAAAATGTCTTTACATCTAACATTGGACCCAGTTTTCTGTTGCCTCTTTCCAGTGTGTATTGTCTAAGATGCAATGCACAAGTCTGAACTGATCAAACCTTAACAGATCCGAGGCCTCCCAGTCTGGAACTGGTGAACCTCTGAAGAAAACAAGACAAAATGTATTAGTCTTAATACAGGACACTGAAACATCATGTTCTAGAAGCATGGTCTGGGCCTGTTCCTGGTTATCCAGCCACAGTTGTGTCTTCATTGCAGACACATGAAAGTACGGATGGCGAACAGAGTGGATGGAGAGATGGGAAGGACAAGTCCTGACCTAGTTTAAACACTGCCAATGTGGTTTATTTCATTTATTTGGTATGTTTATGGCTTCAGAGGTTGGAGTGTGCTTCTTGTTGTGTAGACTGCCTATGGGTGCAGACGCTTGGCAGGGACTAAGATTCGGAGAGACCAAGAAATCGAGCTGAACTCAATCATATGCTCTGGGAATACAGCAATGTCTTCATATGTCACCACAGTGCTGGATTAAATATGTTTTATCTTAATTGGGATTTGTATGATTGTATATGGTATGGCGCAATGCATAAGTGAATCGCATTTTACAGCTCAAAAGTCACAGAAACCATTTTATCTAAATACCCCAGCAATAAGGCTGAGGTAATGGGGCCTTTCTTTGTCCGGAACATGTAAGAATAATGCTGGACGATAAGATTTATATCCAAAAGTTACACCTACTCTGCACAATGGCAGTTCTATTGATTCGGCAGAATGCTGGATAGTTTTAAACATTTCTAGCTGGTGGTTGGCATTGAGGATGGTGACCTCATGTCCATTTTCTGTGAAGATTACCCCTTAAGGTATTTAAATTTACAATCACAATCAGCAGTATACTGTTTTATAATCATGTAGACATGTGCTGTAATTTGATGCTACTGGGCTTTACACATATACAACAATCTCCCATAACAATACACTTTGTTTCTTTACGCATTCTATTTTCTCTGGTCCACTGACCGCATAGGTGCACTTTGTAGTTCTACAATTAGAGGACCTACCTCAGGATCTCCACAGAGATTATTATTTGTGGTATGGGTCATCCTCAGCACTGCAGTGATGCAGTGATATGGTGGTGGCAGCCTGTTAATGTGTGTTGTGTTGGTAAAAGTGATCCACCATCCAAATAATAAATGCTCTGTGGTGGTCTTGTAGGGTCCTGACCATTGTAGAACAGGCTGAGAGGGCAACTACTTACATGGTCAATGGAGCTCATAAAATGTATAAAGAGTGCAGAAACAAATGTGATCACAAAAGTGATTTTTCAGTGACATGGCTGATTGGTGTATGTGTGTGTGAAATATCAATGCTATGTTAGGATTAATAACATTTTTTATTACAAAGTCAAAGTGAATCTTTTCAGGGTTTCAAATATCCACACAGTCACAGATAGCTCAGGAGCAGTTTGGAATAAAATCCTTAAAGTGTTAATTTTGTTGACAAAAATTATGATGAAATATTTGTTGGCGCCCTATTTATCAAAGTGAAAACTAGACGGGAACTAAATAAAAATATTAATTTGAAGACGGAAATTATGATAAAATGTTCTGCACCTTTAGTTAATGAATAAAAACTAAACGAAACTGTGAAAAACAGATAAATGATTTGTTTGAGAGCAGCCAGGCAGAAAGAAGCAGAGTCAACTCCGATCATGTCTGGGTGACGCTTATATCAAGGGTTGGCCAGTGATTCATAGATTTGAAATTATTGGAGTTGACTCAGTCTTCGTTTGCAATTTTAAACTTAAAATTTTAATGTTTGAAAATATTTGTACATTCCCTAAGTTTGTATGATAATGTTTCTAAAATGTAACTTTTACGCTGTTAGGAAAGCTAATATATAATACCTTATATATATAAATACCTTAAAAATAGTACAATTTTAAATTAAATTTTTAAATAATTTTTTTAACGGATTAAACCAGCCTAATATGTTTTGTTTTCTTGACTCTAACAATAATTCATGACTAAAATTAGACCAAAACTAATAAACATGTTAGTCATAAGACCAAACCTGCCAAAATTGTGAATCCTTCAAGCATTTCAAACTAAAGTTTGCATTCTTCCTTAAGGCTTATTCCCTGTTCATTCTCATGTTTCTTGTAAGAAAATCACCTCAGTCTGTAGGTGAGCAGAAAGAAGTGTTTGACTCTTGGCCATGGTTTAGCTGCAGCATTTGTGCACCTGAAGATTCGGTGTAGGCTCCGCCACAAAGAAGAGCCAACTGAGGAGAAGTGCAATACTTACAGAACATCCCTAGAGGCGAAAAGAGTTCCGCCCACTACAGAACTCCCTCATGTGAGCAGGAACAGTGTCTCAAGGGCAGGGCTGACCTCATTTTCTTCAAGTCCTGTGGAATGAAAACTCCTAACCATGTCCAAGTCTGGCCCACTTTAACAAACACAAACCTGTTTGTGACCATGGCACATTCTGAGCTTTGGTTAGGGGCATGATTATCTGTCTGTGCTGGGGTATTGTGGAAAAATCCAGGTCCTCTTGTTTATTTTTGGACAATAGATTCAGGTGAAACACATGCCTTTTCCACAAGGCCTACGTAGCCTTCCAAGCTAAGCTGAGGATTTCTTTTTCCGAAAGGGAATGGGACATATCCAGCTGAGTCTGAGTGCTTGGCGGCTGTGTTTTCTCTTCCTTCACTCTTCATAATTCTTTTCTTCAGATCTATGAGATCTCAAAAGTTTCAGGATACTGGTCCGAGTGGTGCCACTCAGCCAAGGAAAGTTCAGGGCTGTAAAAGCTAAATTAAAAATACCTTGGGATAATCCAATTAGGCTGATTAAAATTACATTCAACCTCATAGCGCTTTATTGTGTAGTCCCGCAAATCCCCCCTCATTACAGGAAATTATTATTTCCCCTTTTCTTGGCACACAGGGACTTGTTCCATTGCTCCATACCTCCACCAACACATGGCTTAAGACCTCTCAGCAGGTGTATTCATTCACAGTGCTTCTGTTAAATGGGAGAGTCATGGCTGATTGGATTTGACTCAATTTTCCTTACCTCCTTGAACACTGGACAGCTTTTTGTTCAGTTATTACCAGCTATTGAAATATTATATGTCCTTAGATATCTGCTCTCAATTGGTAAATATCTATCACAAAATTTGGCCAAATATTTTTGGGAACCTGTTCATCCAAAATTTATTCAGCACCAGAGAAACAAATAGAGTCAAGAAAGAGTCATGGTTTATCCACTGTTTAGAGCAGGGTTAGATCAGAGTGATATGTGATACACCTGTCCTAATTGTGGGTCCAGAGGTGGTGTCCAAAAGGGTGCAGTCAGTTCTTGGTTGTGCAGGGATGAAGGCTGAATGCAGCAGCCTGTCTTCACACAAAACTTAGGGAGCAATGCCCAGAACTAAACTCAAGACAAAGAGGGATAGGGCATTTTCAGCGTGCTGCTAAGCCACTAAACAGTGGAATAATCAGCGTGGGTTTCCTCCAGGTGCTCCGGTTTCCTCCCACAGGCCATAAACACACGTTGGTAGGGGTACTGGCGACTCAAAAGTGTGAGTGTGTGTGTGTGTCGCCCTGTGAAGGACTGGCGCCCCAATAATTCCGGATAGGGCTCTGGACACACCACAATCCTGAACTGGATAAGTGGTTACAGATAATGAATGAATGATTATATATATTGAATTGTTGTATTTTTGTTTTGTATTTAATTATGCTGTATTGTGAAGCACTTTGTGGCTAGAAAAGTGCTATATAAATAAATATTTGCTTACTTAACTCTGTAAGAAATATCAGTTTATTTGAGGCTCTGTCATCATTCTTGAGCTTCGTTAGCTTGACACACCAATGGACATTATCACTATTCTTTCTGAAAAACCTACTCTTATTTGGTAACTTTTGGAAACTAACTTTTCTGATACACCAACCAATTTATATTGTCGGAAACAAACCAGGTTCGCCTCTTCCGGGTTACCACTGCTAGCTATGCCACTTGATAATGGCGCATTGTGATACTTTGCACATCCAAACACCATGGAAACATGCTAACATATATGACAGATTTAATGAGACAAATTAATAGAAGCACAAATAAACTGTATTATATTGCTGCTTTTACACACTGTTAATATATGCAGGCAGTAGGAAAAGACACCCAGAGTTCCTGTCATCAGATTTCAAATGGAATATAATATTAGATTGTTACTTTTTAGTGGCACTGCTCCCTATGTTTGTACTATCTTTTATACAATGCTATTATATGCCCTCTTGCAAACAGGTATATTGAACTGAATTTACCTGCATGAAACTCTTTAAAATACAGGGCTTTCTCTTAGAGAACTAGTATGGGTAGAAAGAAAGTTCCAAGTTGGAATCAGACCTAGATGACTCGCATCTGTGTCCCCATGCATATGGCAGCTATCTGGCTTAATTGCACAGGGCTTCCACCTCTCCTAGCAGTTTAATCATCTCCTGGCTCAGGTTTTTTTTTTTTTTTTTTTTTTTTTTTAGTTTTTTTGCAAGGCCATCTGGAAATGATGTGCTCTCAATTAACTCTCCTCTTCTCTGTTCACGGTTTTAAAATGCCCTTCGAGTTCTCCTGCAGTCTTTGAAGTGTTTTCCAGGTCTACAGCAGACCGGAGTTACCTCCAGTGATGATTTACAGTTCATATTCATTTGGACTTGAAATTTGTTATAAGTTTTGTAGTCATTACTACTACACAGTCACTCTGTGGCATAGTTCCTCTCCCAAACCCAGGTCTGATATTCAGTCCTTATGTTCATTATGTGAAATGGGGAAAACAGCAAATGACAGATTACAGGTCAAGAAATTTTACGTCACCTGTTGCCATGCATACTTGTTAGCCCCGTTTCACCCTGTTTTTCAATGCTCAGGAGCATTGAACGAGAAGCATTATTTGAGTAGTTTATCTCAGCACTGCAGTGACACTGACATGAAGGTGGTGCATTAGTGTGTGTTGTCCCTTTGGAATCCTAAGGTTGTCAGACATTTTTGGCATAGAAAACCAAAAATGTTTCCATTTCCAAAATCAAACTCTAATGTCTCTTATTCTTAGTCAAAATCTTATTTCTATAAGGTTCTATCTGTGAGCCAATCGATTCTTCAAATACACACAAAAATTCATGTGACCACAAGCTGAGTGACTGCAGCAAAAGGAGCAGAACAGGTGAAGAAAGTGTAGATTGTCAGTTAAAAAATTTGCAATGGCTTGTGACAAATATTACATTAATAATTAATCAATATTAATTACTGTGACTCTGATCTGGACAAGCAGTTGCAGACAATGAATGACTGAACGAATGAATACATTTTAATTAATATTCATTCTAAATTTTATGATTGTATGTCTAAGTTTATGAAACTTTGTGAAGCATTAAAATATGTTGCTGACACATTGCTGTGTTCCAGTCTTAAATTTGATTCATACTGAGCCTGCAAGGTAATTATATACTATACTCAATCAACCATAACATTATGACCAGCTTATTTCTGCAGTCACTGTCCGTTCTCTGAGCTCCACTGACTGACCATACTGGAGCAATTTCTAGTTCTACAATTACAAAATGTAATGCATATGTTGTTCTGCATACTTTGTTTACCTAATTTCACCCTATTCTTCAATGGTCAGGAACCCCACAGGACAACCACAGAGCAGATATGATTTGGGCGGTGGGTCATTCTTAGCCCTGAAGTGATACTGATGTGGTGGTGGTGTGTTAGTGTGATGGTACGAATGGATTAGACACAGGATCCTGTGTCCACCGATGATGGACTAGTGGATGACCAGCACAAACAGTGCAGCAACAGATAAGCTACTGTTTTTGACTTTACATCTAAAAGGTGGATAACAAGGTAGGTTTATCTAACAAAGTAGATAGTGAGTGGACACAATGTTTAAGAACTCCATCAGCACTGCCGTATCTGATCCACTCATACAAGCACACCACACACTAACACACCACTACCACTTCAGAGTCACTGCAGCGCTGAGAATGATCCACTACTCAAATCATACCTGCTCTGTGGGGGTCCTGTGGATGTCCTGACCATTGAAGAACAGGGTGAAAGGGGAAAATGAATTATACAGAGCAACAAATTGCCTATAGTCTGTAATTATAAAACTGAAAAGTGCTCCTGTGTAGTCAGTGGAACTGTGCATGTATGAAATGATGGGCTCTTAAGTACAGCATTAATATTAATTTACAAACTGGATTCCAAAAACATTGGGACACTAAACAAATTGTGAATAAAAACTGAATGCAATGATGTGGAGGTGCCAACATCTAATATTATATTAAGAATAGAACACAAATCACAGATCAAAAGTTTAAACTGAGAAAATGTATCAATTTAAGAGAAAAATATGTTGTTTCAAAATTTCATGGCGTCAATAAATCCCAAAAAAGTTGGGACAAGGCCATTTTTTAACCACGGTGTGGCATCCCCCCTTCTTCTAACAACACTCAACAGACATCTGGGGACAGAGGAGACCAGTTTCTCAAGTTTAGAAATAGGAATGCTCTCCCATTCATGTCTAATACAGGCCTCTAACTGTTCAATCGTCTTGGGCCTTCTTTGTCGCACCTTCCTCTATATGATGCTCCAAATGTTCTCTATAGGTGAAAGATTTGGACTGCAGGCTGGCCATTTCAGTACCCGGATCCTTCTCCTACGTAGCCATGGTGTTGTGATTGCTGCAGAATGTGGTCTGGCATTATCTTGTTGAAAAATGGTCTTCCCTGAAAGAGATGGGAGCATATGTTGTTCTAGAACCTGAACATAGTCCTCTGCATTAATGCTGCCTTTCCAGACATGCAAGATGCCCATGCCACAAGCACTCATGCAACCCCATACCATCAGTGATGCAGGCATCTGAACGGAGCGTTGATAACAACTTTGGTTATTCTTGTCCTCTCTGGTCCGGATGACATGGCGTCTCAGTGTTCCATAAAGAACTTCAAATCGTGACTCATCTGACCACAGAACAGTCTTCCATTTTGCCACACTCCATTTTAAAAGCCCCCTCTCCCAGTGCAAACATCTGGGCATGTGGAGCTTGCTTAGAAATGGCTTCCTCTTTGCACTGTAGACTTTTAGCTGGCAACGGCAGATGGCACTGTGGATTGTGTTTACTGACAATGCTTTCTGGAAATATTCCTATTTCCTTAACAGTGGCATTGCTGCACTATCTTTCTGCACAACAATAGTGGAATTGGTGATCCTCTTAATTAATTCATCCATCTTTTTGCCATTTTGTCTTTATACTGAGCTGCTATAATGTCTTTAATGGGACAGCTTTTACAGTAGCTGTCTACTGCCTAACATCGAAAACTGCCCCCTGCACTGGTCAATATATCTAGAAATGAACTAACCTGCAACACATTCCTTTAAATAAAAAAAATAAAAAAATGTCCTAAATCAAGAAATGTCATTTAAATATAATTTGTCCAAAAAAAGGGATAAAATAAAAATTAACACATTAAAATATAATTTTCTGATAAATATAGATAAACTGTGATAACACTAATTTAATTTTTTAAAATAATTTGAGTAAACTGTTTGTGTTCCTGAAAAATAATTGCTCTTTTTGTGTTTTGACAAATTGAACATTATAACGCTAAAACGTATATTAGCTTATAGGATTAGAATCTCTTTCTCATAAAACTCATTTACTAATGTGATAGGATTGTTTTTTTGGTGTTTGTAATATTAATTTATGCAAGAGGCTTGTTCGACATATCTGTTTTGCTATTTGGAATGCAAAATCCTTAAAGCACAATATCTGAAAACTGTTAGGAACACAGATAGAACATTAAAAGTCAAAGGGGATGCTGTGTCCACAGATGAAGGACTAGAGGATGAGTGCAGAAACAGATAAGTCATTGTCTCTGACTTGGACCAACAAGGTAGGTGTGTCTAGTATCAGGCCAGAAGATGCCCTGAAGTTAGTGCAGAGTCTATACTAGAGCGCTTGGAGGATAAAGTCCATGTAAAGTCTGGGGCATTTGCATTTACATATACAGTTAAACTCATATACAGGTAAACTCTGGAACATTTCTGAGTTACAATGCATATGTGAGTTGAAGTGGTGGTCCTGACCATTGAAGGACAGGACGTAACAAAGTAAGTACAGCAACCAATGGCCTACAGTTTGTATTTATAAAGCTACAAAGTAAAAAGAGCTGAAAAAACGGACATTGAACTTAGAAACAAGAAAGAGGCTATGGTTGATTTGTGTGTGGTTTAAAGCCTCAGGTCTGGAACTTAATTCTCTGGAGATGAACAAGCTCCAGTCTTTACCTTTGGTTATGGATCATAAACACCCAATCTTTAAACATGATAATGATTATTTCTCATTATTTTCATTTTCCAAACCACATCTGCTGTAAGTGTGAGAATTGTCAATGCCACGTCAAACATTGCAGCATTTAAAGTGAAATGAATTATTGTATCTGGGCCACATTATAATTGTGGCTCCATTTTAGGTGGGTTGAAAATTCCAACAGGTGACAGAAAAAGTGTGCCATTTATGGTGGAACAGATAATTCTATAAGGGCCACTTAGTAAATTCTGCTTCAGTTAATGTGGAAAGTTCTGTAGTATGATTACTTTAGCAGCATTTAAGGTGGAACCGGAAGTTCTTCTGATGCCAGAATTTCATTACTGCCTTGTTTACACTCAAACAGAAATCAATAAACACCAATAACCTCTGCATCGTTTAAGGTGTAAAGGATAGTTCTAATACATTTCTGTTTGACATTACAGTTAAAACTCCTACATTTATAATTTAGAAATAAAAAAATTGATAAATAATAGTATGATTAGCTGTTGCCTGACAACACTACAGCTAAGCTCCTTAATGGACATGTCTGGGGAAGGGGTGGGTCCTGCAGACAGTTTCAGACAAGCCAAGGCTGTCAATCAATTCCAAATTATAACCCTGCTGTCTTATATATGGTACAGTACCATTTTAAAATTCGATTACTGGGGTAAAATTATACTTAAATATGTGCCAAACAATGAAAATTAGCTAAGAATTAGACGTTGGAGTCAGTTTAGAAAAGAAAAATAAGATGGGCTGCTTTGCCTTTAAAAAACAGGCTGAGCTACACAACACCAAAAGCCGCCAGCAGAGGCACTAGACCTATGCAGGCTTCCATTTTGAGAGACATGCTGTCCATGTTTTTTAGTGTCATTGCAAATTAAAGATATGTATCAATATAAGGATGGCATATTAAAAAGTCGTGTAAAAAAAAAAAAAGTGCAACTCTTTCAGTCCTGGCAGGATGGAAGGTCAAGCTTCACCGGGAGCTCCACCAGAATAATTTAGATCCAGCTTGTACCAGCTTGTTTAATATCTCAAAAGGCTGTGGCTTAAATTGCCAACACCTTCAGGTGCTGTCGAAGTGCCAGGATCTCACACGTTCCAAATGAGGACATTAGGGACAGTGCCAGAGTCGTCTAATCCAGCAAACAAGGAAGTGAGAAAGGAATCTATTCCATCTGTCGGCCCACTCTAAACAAGGGGGGGGGGGGAGCAACAAATGTTCATAAAAATTAATCAATCTCGTATGCATGGAAAAAGTGATGGGCCCTCCTGCTCGTTATTTTCTTGGGGCGGCCGATGGAGAGCCAGGGCTCTGATATGCATCTCCAAACCTTGTTTATTTTGCTGCAGATGTTTTGTGGAAAAGAGAATAGCTCTTGTGATTTTTGTTCAGGAGCATATGGCTTGTAAAAGAGGACTCCAGGTTCATTGGGTTGAAGGTACATGAGTCTGAGCTTCTAAATTTACGTTTACAATTAGTGCATATGGTAGATGCTACTATACAGAGAAATATACAATGGTAAAATCTGGCATTAGGTGTCTTGCCCATTGACACTTCTTGTTGCAGCATACTGTATTCATGGTCATAAGCTGTGTTCAGTATTGCTCCTATTGCAGTATATAGTGTGTTAGCCAATTTGTAGTGGTGTTCAAAATCTCAACAGTACATTACACTTCCTTTTTTGCACAACTTCCGACAATCACTGAGTCAGAAAATGTGCCATTTTCACTATATAGTGAACTATTCTGGGGATCCGTCACTTGGTAGTAGTGTCTGAATTTCAGTGAACACAAACAGTCCCACAATGCACTGCCAAATGCAGTGTCATGTACACTAGCAGATTGCAGGTTAACCATAATCCATAGCATTTTTGGTAAAAACCCTCATGGAGTAGTGTCTGAAATTCATTGCTCTCCTGAATTCAGTTCCCTATAATAGTGCACTGCATAGTGAATAATACAGGGAATAGTGAATAGGGACCCATTTCAGACAGAGGGAACGTATGCTACAATCTTCACTGTGCACCAGTGTGGTGGCGTCTTACTAAAGCTGTGGTGCCTGCTAAATTGAGCTAAATGCTGTCTACTAAGGCAGAATTTTGAGGGAAGAAGGTGGCAAGTTGTGTCTGAATTGAATGCTTGTATTAAATGCCTGTTTTCCCATTAGCTCACATATCAATCATTTTTTTAACAATACTTATATCAGTTAACTGACAGTGCCTTCACAGTAGTAGTGCCAGATCTTTTTTAATGCAGCATCACACACAATTTTCATAGATTATATTAGGAAGCAGTGTTTTTAGGGGAACCTCTTTGCTAATCTAGACTGAGAAAATGACAATACATCATAAACAAGCACATACATTACTGTGCAGAAGTCTTAGCATTTAAAAATATATATATATATATATATATATATATATATATATATATATATATATATATATATATATATATATATATTATTTTTTAATGCCTTCTCAGTAAGCATGGTGCTTGTATAAAGTTATATATAATCACAATAATTTAAAAAAATAATAAAATAAAACAAAAAAATTAAAGTTTTTTTTTTTCTATAAAGTAGTAGGTGTGAATGAGTTTAAAAGGTGTTCAGATTGTCCTTGGTTGCATGAATTTGTTAAATCAATAACACACAATTTTTAAAATCATTATTTATTAACCAGTAAAACTAGGTATTGGATGATAACCTCAAATAATACAGACTGTCACGAGGACAGATTTGAAAAAAGTTAAACCAACACATTCACACACACGCTTACTGGAATACTGTTCATTCATTCATTCATTCATTATCTGTAACCGCTTATCCAATTCAGGGTCGCGGTGGGTCCAGAGCCTACCTGGAATCACTGGGCGCAAGGCGGGGAATACACCCTGGAGGGGGCGCCAGTCCTTCACAGGGCAACACAGACACACACACACATTCACTCACACACTCACACCTACGGACACTTTGGAGTCACCGATCCACCTACCAACGTGTGTTTTTGGACCGTGGGAGGAAACCGGAGCACCCGGAGGAAACCCACACAGACACGGGGAGAACACACCAACTCCTCACAGACACAGTCACCCGGAGCGGAATTCGAACCCACAACCTCCAGGCCCCTGGAGCTGTGTGACTGTGACACTACCTGCTGCGCCCCTGGAATAATGTTATTTAGTTTTATTCTAATGTTGGGCATTATTTTTTGTTTGTTATTTTAGCAAATAATAATTTACTGCTCAGATAAATAGGTTTTTAAATCTCAATCTCTGGTGCCTAAAACATTTGCACAGTACTATATATAACCCTGTGTTTTAGAACTAAGCATTGCTTGATATGCAGAAAGCACTTATTATACAGTTTTTGTCCATTTTCCTGTCCATGTGACATATTTTCAGGGCACACCTGTCTCCACAGAATAAAAGCTCCAGAAATTAGAAACAAGTTCAGTGTCTTAAAATACAAAACTAATGAAAGCATGGAGTGTGTTACGGAGCTAACCTGATTACATCACTATATGCACGTTTGTCACAAAAGTTAACACAATAACAGTAATATAATACACCATATTATAATGTTTTATCCCATTGTGCAATACAAATCCATTATAACGCATTCAAAAGGCATAGTAAACATGGCTAAAATACTTTAAAATATGTATTTCATATAAAACCATGTTTATTATCCATTAGGATTGAAACAAATTTAACATAATTATATTATAATTTATTGCATATTATTTTTGTGTTCTATGTAAAGTGTGGCTTTATACACAGAGACAAACAGTGCTGTTGAGTACAGGGAATATAATTTGATGGAAGAAAAATGTTATGAGAATTTGAGTGTGGACAATGCACATCCTCCACACTGAGGAGCCCTTTTTATGCCTGCAGTGTCAGCATTTGTCCTGAACCAAGAATCCAAAGTTAACATTTACTGTGGCTCAAGCTTGAAGCACTTCCAAAATCAACAGTGTTGAATTGCCTTAATTTTTAGGACTAATCTTCAATTTAAAGAATGTGCATTTGTACATCAAATAACATACTTGTTTTGTTTTCAGTCTGTAATTCAACGAACTAATGTCCCCACAAGTAGGATATTATGGAAAAATATTTAGAAAAAGTTCATAGAGTTAAAAACGTTGTGTGGTGATTTGTGTTTACTAACCTACTGTACTGAGGCAGGCATGGAGGCAGGATGTAAGTGTGAGCTTTTTTTATTGATAGAGCAATAAATCTTGTCCTGCTAGCTGTGCCCTGGTCAAAGTCAAGTGATGTTATTGTGAAAAGAATGCATTTACAAGGAACTACAGCTCAGCCACGCTGCGGGAGATATGTGCATACTCATGAAGTGCTGAAGTACTTAACTCATAAAAACCAAGTCCTTTGCTGCATTACTCACTTCACAGAGTTCAAAACATCCTCAGGAAGTAATATCAGCACAAGAACTGTTGGTTGAGAGCCTAGCAGCCACACACAAGCCTACAATCAGTATATCCAATGCTAAGCATCAGACATGTAAAGCTAGCGATGTAAAGCTAAAACCTGTATGTCTGAATAATGAACTAGTTTCAACATGACTTTGCCAATCAATGTTTGAACTTCTTCAAAAGAAGTTCAGATCTACAAATTTGATCTGTACTGTGGCTTGGAGATTTTACAAATGGTTAGTTTGTTGTAGATGTCTGCATTTTTTCTTGTAGAGTGATAAGTCTCTCTAGACAATCAGTGTTCAGCAAGGTTTACTCAGCTTGTCTGGAACTTGTCTGCAACTAAAAAAGTACTCGGTTTCAGGTACCAGGCAGAGTAGAGCTGAGTTGAGTAGAGTAAGTACCATGCAATGGAAAAGCACCATTAAAGAGTGGCTAGTGGTTAAAACTCCAGCAGCCCTGTTGTGTCTGATCCATTCACATAAGCACAACCCTCACTAACAGGCCGCATTGTCAGTGTCACTGCTGCACTGAGAATGATCCACCACCCAATTGTAGGAGTGAGGTGGCATGACTAACAAAGTATGCAGAGCAACATACAGGCTACAGTGTGTAGTTGTAGGACTACAAAGTGCTCCTCTACAAGGAAGTCATTTTAATGATGTGGTTGAGTGCTGTTCATGTGATGCAAAAGTGCCAAAATACTTTTGGCCAAACTGAAAGTTTAAAATCTGCTTACCCAGCACATTACATTTTGTTTTTTTAATATTTGTTTCTCAATAGTTAATATATATATATTAAACAAAAAACATCAACTATGGCCATGACCTCTGATTTTAGACGTACTCGTGATTTTATGAGGGTAATTACGTCAGTTTATGATGGAACATCTGACAAATTACCCCTTTACTTTACACACCTGGTGTGTATCATTAGTGTGTTATTAGTCTGTAATTAGTACCTCTCAGCTTTATTTTCTGGATAAATAGAGCTCTAGTTAAAAACAAACAGACTATTAATTCCAAATGCAACACAGTGATTAGTGAGCCACATGCTCTGTTAAACATTCATTTGTCTTGTGTAATGTAAGAACAGAATTCTGTGTTTCACAGCTTCTCACTATATTTAGGTGCCGAAACCAGATCAGGACTAACTTCTGTTGAATATTTTCTAGTGTTTTTCTTGATGTTATTTATTTGCTTCGCGTTCCTGACACTTATAATTAGACTTTCTGCAGTGCTAGATCTGTAAAATGTTATATTGCTTTCATTATGTTTATTTCTACTTTTATTTATTTATACTATTTAAACTGGATAATTTTTAAACATGCCTTCCCTTTTATTCCACTGCTTTAACTGTTTTTATCTTTTCCTTTTTTTACATTGTTTATATTCATATTTTATCATTTTTGTTTTATAGATTTTCTGTAAAGCATTTGGGCTACATATGTATGAAAGGTGCTATAGAATTATTATTAAAATATCATTATTATTATTAATTTGTTTCATTAATTTCTTTTTCCTTCAGCTAGTCTTTGCCAATCATACATCATGCTGTAAAATCAAGCAGGAGAGAGAGATCCTATGAAAAGGGAGATCTTTATGCAGCTTCTTTTACTAATATAATTTACATTGCTTATTTATTCTTTAACCTGCAAATAACTCATCTTTCCTCTCTGCCCCACCAGCTCCACCCTCTGGATTGTAATTCTCTAGTCCTAATCAGCCCTCCAGGAAAAAGAAAATGACAGAATTACTTAAAGAAACATCTATTCCCACTTGATTAGAACTGCTAACGCTTTGTAGAATCCCATTTTTCTAGGAGTTGTGGGTTCTTCAAGGCAGAATTTTCCTTTGCATTTCTTCCAAGAAACAGGATGCTGCTGTTATTTAGATATACACAGTTTCAATTCAGTGAATCTCAGTGTATAAACAGCATAAATCCCATCCAACAAGACTGCTTCTATTTTTCTTTAGGCCAGGCATAAAAGTATGCAACAATTTTACCAAATGACCATGTATATAAACACCCAAATCCATAATTGACAGAATAATTATGCTTCCTATATATAGCTTTATAGAACAAAGTAACAGATTCTCTGGGTCCATAGCAATGCAGTTGATTGTCAGCTTGTTTCTCTAGTCCTGGTTATTATGACAAGAGACCATCGGGAACACTTTCCATGCCATGTCTATGCATACATGTACATACATATATACAATACCAGTCAAAAGATTGGACAGCTCATTAGTCATAGTTGGAATAGGGGTATTCACTGTATAGACGTGTGTACCAGCCTCTACCTCTGCACAACTCAAGTTAAAGTCTCAAACATTTTAAGAAGGCGAGCAGTTCTACAAGCTAACTCTTGACGAGGCCACAGTTGTTCACTGAAAACCATTCCAGGTGACAACCTCACGAAGCTGATTGACAGAATGCCCCGAGTGTTCAAAGCTGTCATCAAAAGGTGGCTACTTTGAAGAATCTAAAGTATAAAACATATTCGGGTTTGTTTAAAGCTTTTGTTTACTACATAATTCCATATGTGTTCCTTCATAATTTTAATGTCTTCCATATTCATTTACAATGTAGACAATAATAAATAAACAAAGAAAAAACATTAAATGAGAAGGTTTGACTAGCACGGTACATTCACAGTTTGTAGAAAATGGCCCAAAATAAAGGAAACCCTCCCTGAGTAGGCGTTTCCAAACATTTGACTGGTACCGTACATGATTATATATATATAACTTGATACCATGCATTACCAAGGCATTAGAAACATGGCTATAACAGTACTATTTCACTTTATAACCATTTTTATTATGCACCACAAATAGTAAACATAATGTAGGTTTATTCAGTTTAAATTCCTGGCAAAATATCTTTCCAGCAAATGTCCAAACTATAGGATTTGTGCTTTGTCTAATAGTGGTGCTTCACATTGCTGCTACTGATTAATGGCATGTTTTCTAAACATATCTCAAGACTTACAAGATCATCATGGTTTGGGTTGAAGAACCTACAGTTCTTTAGTTCCAGCTGGGAAATACCTTATAGACTCTGGAAGCTGTTGCTGGAAATGGGCCAAAGGTGTTCAAAATTAGTTGCAAGAACAGGAAAGAATCCATTCCAAGTTGGTGGAAAAGGATTATGCATCCCCCCTCCCCCCATTTCATTTGCAGCCTAGGAAGGGTCTGGCTGTCTCAATGCAGCCACAGTTCCACCTTATATGGGCCAGATGTCAAGTGCACTGTGGTCCCAAGTCAAGCCTAACGTATGACAACTGACCCACATATCATTTGTGAATGCTGTAGTTGAGCTGTAAGTGCCAAAAGTGGCACAGATTATGCCCAAATTTGTCTGCTATCTGAGGAGAGATTACAGCTGCACATAAGCCTTAAGCCACCATGCCCAATGTCATTGATCCATGAGCTAGAGAGGTATGAAGCCACCAGCCTTGACCTTTAAGAAGAATTGAAGTGACTGTGGTGATAGCATTTTATTTATTTATTTATTTATTTATTTATTTATTTATGTTAAATATGAGCAAATCTACACAATAATTCTATAGAGCTTACACAGCCATACACAGCCTGGCACTTCCTCCTCATGCTGGTCACCAGCCTGGTCACACACTGCTGTGGGATGGCATCCGATTCTTCAACCAGCCTTTGTCGCAAGTCAGCCAACGTGATTGTGTTGGTCATTCTGGCATGCCCAAGCTGATCCCATAAGTGTTCAATGGGGTTGAGTTCAGGACGCTGGCAGGCCATTCCATCCTCTCCACTCCCAAATTCTGGAGGTAGTCTCTGATAAAGACCGCTCTGTGGGGCCGAACATTGTCATCTTGGAGGATAGAGTTTGGTCCCAGACTGTGGAGATATGGGATTGCCACTGGTTGCAGAACTACATCTTGAGATTGCCTCCAATGAGGACAAGCCTCATTTTTCCAGTGAGGTAGATGCCGCCTCACACCATCACACCTCCAACAAAAGATGTTACCCTATTGATGCAGCAATCAGCATAGCGTTTTCTGCATCTTTTCCACACTTTGACCCCACTCATTGAATCTGGACTCATTGCTGAACATAACATTCCTCCACATGTTCAGGTTCCAGTGCACATGTTGCCGACATCAGAGCAAACTGGCCTGACAGTGAAGGACAGTTATGGCAGGCCTCCTGGCAGCCCGATGAGACAGGAGATTGGGTGCATGCAGTCTGTTCTGGGTTGACTGGGCAGAGAGCCATCAGCTGTATCGTTCTGCAAACCTTGACTGCAAATCTATAGAAGACAGCCTATGGTACCTAAGCTTAGATAGAAAGCCCAGAAGACCATTAGAGAGCAGGGATGATTTGGGTGGCAGATTGTCCTCAACGCAGCAATGACACTAATGTGGTCGTAGTGTACTTCTTATTTGTCCTACTTGCTCATCTGAAGGTCATGATGGGACATGCAAGGGCAGTAAGAGGTAATGATGTGCTCCGTGCGGTGTGTGTGCGGTGTGTGTGCGGTGTGTGTGTGTGTAACAAGGGGACACTTGAAAGTGATTATTTCCAAAGTATCCGTAGCTTTGTTGTCAATCATTGACACAGTTTGTCCAGTTTAGTGAACTGGTTGAAATGGTCAGTCTATTATACTGAAATTAGCAGAGCTTGATGTTTTGGCCCTACTTCATACAAAACCATACTGCCACTTATTAGAGCCCCTTTAGGAAAAAAGGGGGTGGGCAAGCTTTGTTCCAGCAGGTGCCATTAGTTGACATACTGAGGGATGGATGCTTCTGAATGCAGAATGCCCCATGCCCACACACACTTAAATCTCACGCCACCCAAACAGTGCCCCCAGAGTTCACCATTACCTTTTACTGCCTTTGCACGTCCCACAGTTACCTCCCACTGCTTCCCCCTACTCTTGTGTGACATTTTCTTTTTGATCCTAGCTCTTCTCCCCGTCCTCCCTCCCTATTCTCTGATCTTTTTTGCTGTCTTTCGCCGACCGCTGGGCATTTGTTTGCCCGCACTGTCGCTCTACATCAAATCTCCCACCAATCTGCATCACATGCAGGAGCCTGCTCTATTTCTGTCTCTTGTTCTGTTCTTTTTATCTCTCATCACTATGCCATCCATTCCTCAGTCTTTTTCCTCTCCAGCCTATCCCCTTTAAAGTTCAGGCCTTGTTACTCTCGGCCAAAGCCATCGTGATTTAATCAGCATGCTGGCTGTGTTGTTGCTTTGTAGATCTCAACAAACACCAAAGTTGCAGTCTTAAAAGGTCATTCAGACCATAAAAAAAAATCTGTTTTAAACATGCTATTCACATCTTACAACAGCACAGAGTAGTTTCTCTACTTCAAAGATTAAAACCACCTTATCATGATACATCTTGAAGGTGTGAGGAATTGTGAAAAACTATTTTGAATTGTGATTTTTTTCCCCAAATTTAAAAACTGGTGTAACATGATACACATTAGCTATTTTTTAATGTTCTGGTTCTAAACTTCTAAACATCTACTACAACTCATTGGTAGAAAGAATTACATGTTTTTGAATGCTAAAAATTGTACAGGCATCACACTGATGCTAGGAATATTTTTTTCTAACTGATTTTGTGGGTCCTGCTAGCAGGAAAAAAGTATGAAAAATGGAATCAGGAATGCCATTTCGAATATTCGGGGCTTCTGTATTGAAATATTGCCTTAAGAGAACCATTTTTGATAAAATGTTCTTTAAGGAACCACAGATGTGTTCTCAAATGATACAGCTCCTAAGAATGTGCATCATTATTTTTCATGAAGTATCCTAAACATCTTAGACAATGTCTCTTGGAACAGCCAGCACATAATACATGGAGTAACGTCCAACAGATATATATTTGTCTAGGACTAATAGCATACGTGTTGAAATAAAATATGACATGGGCTTGATTGATCTGGCCTGCAAGGCATTAGTGTGTTCTTATGAATGAGAAATGCGGCAACCACAGAGCTCTCCTTGTTCAGGATGAATGTGTTTGCCTCAGCTCTTTTTACTGCAGGCTAAGATTCCTGGAGGAGGACTCAGCTCTTAAACATGCAATGCGTGTTCTGTCAAGGAAGGGCAATGGAGTTACAGTGGGGAAGGGCAAGGGATAGGACCATGGGCACTGTAGTGTAATTACTCCCAAGCCCTCCATCTGCTCAGTCTCATTCCCTAAACCCAGGGTTTTGCTGACTGTCCTCTCTCACCTCCAGAGCCTTACGTTGTTATCAAGTTTTCAACCACAAGGATGGCTTACATAGGCCCATGGCTGTGACACAGGCATTTAACATCTATGTAAAAGAAGTTCAGTGTTTGGAAATCAGGATGTAATGTGTGATTTTCAAGTGTTTCTTTATAAACTCCCTAAAAAAGGTCCACTTTCTTTCTTGATACAAGAAATTGTATTGTAGGAATACAGCACGGTTAATATTAGACTTTTCATAGTACTTTTCTTGTACAATAACAAGTCACTACAGTATAACTATCACATCTATGCAGTGGCAAACCAAGACCATTAATCCTTCACTTCACTGGCAATAAAAATCTACCATTACACAAATATAATAATCCTAGCTATATTTACATAATTCATATAAATTTTGTTAGCTTTTCAAAATTTAAGACATATTCACAGCTCAGTGTCAATTTCGTTATTGAAAACTATGATGGAAAAAATACAGTGGGATATTTTTTACAACAAAAACTAGATGAAGGCTAAAAATAATAATTTGAAATCAAGAACTGTAAAACAAATGTATTGCAGTTTTTGTCAACTAATAAAAACTAAACAGTAATGTGACACCCAGATATGTAAGAACAGGTGTTAAATGCTGCTTTTGAAAATACCAATTCTACCCACCATCAAGATATATTATTATAGTATACTTGCATAAACCTTTAAAACTTTAACAAAAAAAGTTTTTGAGTATTATGATTCCTTCAGGAAATGTATATATTGTACATTTATTCAGTGATTTCTGTGGTTTCTTTCAAAACAGTGCTGTTTTTCTCCATACATCCCTGAAGGTTTTGCCTGTGCTGCTGCTGTTGCAGCTATGTGCACTCTTTTCTCATGGACAAATATTGCAAAATCTGGAAATTATAGAATGAAGAATTATTTCAACAGGCTGATGAAGACATCTGCTTTAAGGGCAGCCTTACATGGTAACATTTTTCATTAAAACAATTATATAAGCATGATTTCCCTCAGAAAACACATCACTCCTGTCCCAAGAGCAACATATTTCAAACCAGGATTTTTCAAATGGAATTTCACAAATATCTGTAGATGGTCAGTGTGATATGGCAACATTGTCATCTTAACCCTTATGACAAATATCAAACAATGTATTTATCATTAATGATGACTAGACTATTTTGTAGGCCCTGTGGCAGTCTTGACCACTGAAATATTTCACCATCAAAAGAAACAGCCAACCAGTTTGACTGTTTGGGCAAACTGGGACAGAACAAAAGAGAACATTTGGTACTCCATTAAAAACGCTGCTAGGACCCATAGACTTTACTGTATGCACGTTTGCATTTGCCTTTTTTACAGGACAAATTTGTAGCCTCCCCCTCTCTAGATTTTTCTTGTTTCACCATAACTTTCTTCATCATTGCTAACACTACAATCTGAGCTAGAAGATTGCTTTTCTGGATTTCTCTGGAATTCTCTAAGAGATTGGTACATCATCTCCACCATTTTTTCAGCTAATTCCTGAAATTCCCTTCTCTCTTTTTTAAGTTTATCTACTTTAGTTTATAGAGATATATAGTGCATTGTAGAGATATAGAGTGCATTGAGAGAGTGTTGAGTGTGTTCACGTGTTCTGTGCACTAATGTATGCCTATGCTTATGATTAGCAAACTCCTGTAACAGTTGTGCAATGTGTCCTTTCTGTTCTTTCAGTAGTAAAAATGCCACTTTCTCAACACCTGAATGCACCCTTCAAGGTCCTTTTTTCATACACTTGGCTAACACTCTAAAACACTGTTCCTGATTCCAGTCTGACTCTTTAGGATTATTACATTTCTTACACAGCTTAGGCTTCCTTTGTCAGACCAGTATCAAATGAAGCTCTGCCTAAAAATGCTTTTGCCATGTTAACATCTGATGTAGACATTTTAACACAAAACACAAATTAACAAACACAACCTAGTAAAAATTCGGTTTTACCCTTGCATCTCTTTGACCAGGAACTCTAGTTCACACCTGTATCGTTCAATGAGGGAAATTTAAGCACACATCTATGGGCATGAGAAGCATTCTGCCCCACACCATCTTCTGTCTTAAGAAAACACACTTAAGGATATCGCAGTGTCACAACAGACCTTAGGTAAATAATTCCTGTGCCTGTTGTCCTAATCAAACACAATTAGGAAAAATACATTTTCATAGCAAAAAATAAATAAATAAAGGAAACTGGATTTGAGCACATTCAAATTCTACTGAATAATAAACCCAATTAGGAACGACTGTTTGCTAAGGCCAAGACACCAAGCTCACTTTGTAGACTAGTACTAAAAAAAACAAACAGACAAAGACAAAATACAGACTCTCTTCATTTTATAGCTCTTTTCCCCTTTAAATGGATTTGTAAGGTTCTGGTAGGCTCACCGTTTGCATGAGGTTTGCTGTCGTCAGAGGGAGAATCACCACCCCAACCGGATTTTAGGGACTTGATTCTGCTTCTAGGATGATCTGCAGCACAACTTAAGTTGTCTTCTTGATGAACAGCCAAAACATCTTGAAGAGCCATCAGAAAAGGGGCAGAAACTCCATCTGTCTTCTGGTGGTGTCAGAAGAGACACAGGATCAGAAAACAGAATTACTTCATGTGGGTTTTTAACCAAACAGTGCAGTGGATTAAGGGTATCCCTATCCACCAGTGAATACTGGTTGTAATCTACATTTTGTGGTGCATTGTGGGATTGTTTGAGTGCACTGAAAAATGTCCACTATGTTTTCAAACATGAAACATGAGTCGACTCCCAAATAATTAATTGTTTGAGCTTCTGGGAATCATAAACTGAGGCAAAATAATTCATAGATTTGAAATACTTGTAGTCGTCTCAATTTGCAAGAACTTTTTTTGTTCAAATACATTTAGAATTTATTTAACATTTTAAGTTCTAAGTGCGCTGCACTATATTATAAATATATTTGAAATATAAAGTTGGCCTTATTCCCTCCCTAATTTACGATGGTAACATATTTTTAAATTAAACATTTAAATTATAGTTTATGAAAAAGAAATTGTAAAACCATTAAAACACATGACTAAAATTAGCAATTTTTTTAGCAGTGGGCTAAAACTAGACTACAGTGGTACACATTTAACTTCTGTTGACTAAAACTAGAATAATGCTAACAATGGTTAAATTGCCAAATGCAAAATTAAACTACCAAACTTTCCCATTAAACCCATGTTTTCTTTGAAGGTGGTGACAGACACCATTATAAGTAGTGAATTTACACATTTAAAAAAGTACACAATGGACAAAGACATACAAGGGCATCCGATTTGTATGCATGCAGCAGTATAACTGCACTCTCTGATGAGATGGCACTCCATTTTATATTTTTGAAATATTTTGAGTTGCTTATGGATTTGAAATACTGGTGAAGATGAGGGTATTACATCTTACACACTACATTTCCGAGAGGTCCACGTTAATGTTCCAACATCTACACTGTCAGAAAATGTTGGGTCTGTGGTGGTACCTTTTGCTGTCTCTGTGGCGGTACCCTCAAGGGTACATATCTGTACCATTAATAAGGGAAAAATTGTATCTTAGTCTAATACAACGGTGGATTTTAGTTTTGTGTTGATTTCATACACTCCATTTAATCTCGAGGACTTTTTTTACACAGATCTATAATGAAAGATAATATATATTTACCTCTTCTTCTGAAGAAGTGAATGTAATGTACCTTTAAAGAACATGGCTGGACACGTATACACTGTTTGTACCTTTAGTAACCAATTATGTTCCTCTATTGAACCTTTTTCCTGTGAGTGTAAAGCTTACCCTGAGGAGTGGAGAAAACTGATACAACATTATTCCCCACTCCTCAAGTGTGGTACACTTGTACCACACTCCTCCAAAAGTGTGGTACAATACTGATAAATATCCTTATTTTAACATTGGATAAACAGGTGTATGAATACTTTTTGATATATGGTGTAAGCAGTAAGCTGATTCAGTGCAGAACAAATATATGATTATTATAAATAAAAGCAGTCCATTATTCCCCCTGGATCCAAATATTGTTTGTTTTAACAACATCTAGATCTGTCCCAAGGACATTGGATGGGCAAAAGTGTGAATCAATATAATCTGATTATACAAAAGCATGAGCCAACAATGTGGTCTGGACTTGCCAGACATGAAACCTCCACAGAAACAACCTGCAGACCTGCAGAAACACCATTTTTAAAACTGCACACACTTCGTTTTCAATTTTGCCAGCATTGTGTAGTTTTTGGAAATACAAAATCTCCATTAATAGAACAGGAATATGCCAGGAAAGCTTGACAAGCAGTTCATAATGAGTGTACCTTCTGCCACTGTTTTTGTAGGGGGTCCTTTAGCATTTTCAAGCATCTGTTCAGTGTTAACAAAGTGCTCATTTTCCCTGGGTGAATTCATACATGTTTTGCCAAAAGATTCCTAGAATTCACAAAATATTTATGAGGACAAACTATGTTTGTCCTTATATAATAAAATATAGCTCACCCTTTGTATTGGACACCTACCCAAGTGCCTCAAAATTCAGTTTCTCTGCTGTTTCTGTGCTAGTTCAGACTGAGATTCTGTTTCCCATTTACAGAGCCAGGGCTGCGTACAGACACCTGATTTTTTTCCAGCACGCAAAAAACAAGGGAGCTAGCAAATGGTGAAGAAATATACTCAGATATTTATAAAAAGTGTATTGGATAAAAATCATGAACAGCCCCTTAAGCCTGCTCCTATCCCTAACCATAGTAACCTGGCCCTAAGAGTAGCTCTAAGCTTCAAAATGTTAGAAGCATCTGGCTTTTCTGATTTTTCCTTTGGGTACAGACCGTTTGCAAGGGTTTAGCAAAACAGCACCACCAGTGGACAGAAACTTAGTGATCATGAATTCATCATAATGATTCATCGTAATGGAAATGATCATTTGCTTCCAAGGAAGTTTACTTGCATATCCATGCTATTATAATGGTAAAATTAATATAATTCAGAATGAAGTAGTCAGATTTTGGAATTCAGGAAGGTCGAACTTCTCTATGAAAATGATGCCAGCCGTGTGTTCAAAATTATGCACACATCTGTGTCTACAATGGGTGCACCTTAAGGTTGCTGAAATATAAGGACTATATAGTACTGGATACATACTGTATTATATGGCATATGAGGCACTAGTAAAACCCAGATTTGAGATGCCTTACACACTATATTTCACAGAAGTTAAACACCTGAACCAATATGACCAATGTTGTGGTGACTGAGGCTTGAGAATTGCTGAGGTGCTACTCCTGGCCAGTGTCTGACTCGGTTTCCTGAGCATGTGCAACAGCGTAGATGCAGGGGGTCAGTAGGACTCACTTTCCTCTGTCTGGTGACAGCGATTGAGGCCTATGTTTTCTTAAGCTCTGCTGGCGAGCTGGTCCTAATTACGCAGTTGTTTTTAACAAGCCCTTCATTTTGAAAGTTAATGGACCCATATTTGGATTGCACATAAATTGCATGGTGTGAATGAGTGCCACCCTTAACTCACACGCTCTCTCTCTCTCTCTCTCTCTCTCTCTCTCTCTCTCTCTCTCTCTCTCTCTCTCTCTCTCTCTCTCTCTCCATATGCATCTAATTATCACAATCCTTGGATTGTAAGAGGAGAGTCCAGTTTCAAATTCTTGAACACGATGACTTTATTTCAACTGGTGCTAAAAGAAAATAGACACAGAGAAATGGCTCCTGGATGAGATGCATCTGATATTACAAGGAACATGGAATTCAAAAGTCTTGTGTGCCTGCCTCTCTCTCCGTCTATATTCTTACACATTGTTATTGAAGGAATGTACCCTGTTTTACCATCCCAGATAAACCATGTTTATTTCAAAGGGAATCATTTACTGCAATCAACCATCAAATAAAATGTTGACAGGAAACTATGTAAATCAACAAGAGCCTAGCATTCCTTAAAACACTTTATCACAAAATGATGCTTCGCTCGCCTTGGCACATACACAGATAGACCCCCAGAGGAGGATTCAGGAGGTGCTTTAACCATGCCATTCCCAATTTACATATACACTGTCAAGAAAAAAAAATTACTGTAGAGGTATTGTCTTGTCACTAAAATACAAACTGTAAATGTAACTTAAAAAGGTATCAGTGGTTTTAAAGTCCAGTTGTTTTCTAAAGGTACATTGCATTCTCTCCAAAATTCGCCAAAAAGAGAGGCAAATTTTGTAATTTTTTATTCTAGAAATGAGTAAAATATAATAAAAGACCAAAAGACATTGTCGGTGTACACAGTTTGTTGCTCCATCTTTAAGTGCAAGTTAAAACTCTACCATGCAACGCGAAAGCCTTATATCAACAGCACCCAGAAACACCGGCAGCTTCTCTGGGCCCGAGCTAATCTGAGATTGACTTATATGAAGTGAAAAAGTGTCCGTGGTTTGACGAGTCCACATTTCAAACTGATTTTGGAAATCATCTGGGCCAAAGAGAAAAAGGATTATCTGGATTGTTATCAGCGGAAAGTTCAACAGCCAGCATCTCTGATATGAGATCAGTTAATGCCCATGGCATGAGTAAATTGCACATCTGTGAAAGCATCGTTAATGCTGAAAGGTACATACAGGTTTTACAGCCACATATGCTGCCATCCAAGCAACATCTTTTTCAGGGAAGTCCCTGCTTATTTCAGCAAGACAATGCCAAGCCACATTCTGCACGTGTTACAACTGTGTGGCTTCGTAGTAAAAGAGTGCGGGTACTAGACTGGCTGCCTGCAGTCCAGACCTGTCTCCCATTGAAAATGTGTGGCACATTATGACAACGGCGACCCCAGACTGTTGAGCAACTGAAGTTGTACATCAAGCAAGACTGGGAAAGAATTCCACCTACAAAGCTTCAACCATTAGTGTCCTCAGTTCCCATCAAGTGTTGTTAAATGGAAAGGTGATTTATCACAGTGCCCCTGTCCCAACTTTTTTGGAATGTGTTACAGGCCTCAATTTCAAAATGAGTGAATATTTTCAAAAAAACTATAAAGTTTGAACATTAAATATCTTCTCTTTGTAGTGTATTCAGTTGAATATAAGTTGAAAAGGTTTTTCAAATCATCCTATTCTGTTTTTATTTATGTTTTACACAACATCCCAACTTCATTGGAATTGGGCTTGTAATAATTTAAGCATAATTTTTATGTTTTTATGATGTCAGTCTGGCAGCTCAGAAAAATATACTTCAATTGTATTAGAACAGTGTTGAAAACAACAGGAACAGTATAATTTAAATGATATATTTCTGGTGATTTAGTACAATTGTGTGTTTCTAAAATAATATAAGTACACCACTATTTTGACATAATTTTTGTATACTTTTTTGTGGCCTCTAGGCCACATTTGGTTTTGCGAAAACTTGTTATTTCATGCCTCACTATAGAGATTTTACTGTCTGTCCACAATTGGACATCTGTGTCCTAAATAGTTACATATTGAATTTTGGAAGTACATTTAACTGCAAAGAGTAAATGCTTATTAAATACAGGTCAGAGTTCCAGTAATGTAATGACCTTTAACGGGAAGCTTATGAACAATGTGTGGAAGGCCAAGCCCACCACCACCCTGACTTACCACTGAATCACATCCAGTATGAATTAAGAATGGTGGAACAATCAAAGATAGCGGTTTCCTTTTTTCCCTTTAATCTCTGTGTGTGTAATTGGTGTGTGTATAAAACTCTGCAGGGCCACTATACCAGCTGTTTCGAAGTCATTCAGGTGTGTAGTAGTGAGGTCATTGCTGATGTCATATCCACTTTATGGTTAATGACTGATGGAGAAGTGATGCATTCAGCTTTTCTTTATTGTCTTCCAGGAGCTTTTTCTATGACCTCTGCATTTAATGGTTTGCTTTCTCTGTTGCTAAACAATTTAATACCTTAGTCATCTCTCTCTCACACACACACACACACACACAGGCACCATGCTACAATGTAGTCCATCTGTTATGATTAACCCTTCTTACAGTAGTGACACTGGTAGTCACATTTAACATTGGTAGCATCTGAAATGAAGTAGTTATCAACCAAATGGATAAATCATGGCCTTTTAAATAAATAATTAAGTATATAGAGTAGTTTAAACCTTTTAAGGTTATAACTGGGGTCAGTGTAAAGCCATCATAGCAAGAGTGAAGGGGGGGGGGTGGAGGGGGAAGAAAAAAAAAAACATTCTCCCGCAACTGCTGCCAAACATACTACAGTAAATTACTATGAAGTCACAGTATCCAGTAACAGTAAATTTGGAATAAGGGGACATTAATTAATGATCTCAAACAATCATTAAATAATGACTCATTCATTCATCCATTCATTCGTATTCTAAAAAAAAAAGGCACAAAATTATCCAGTCACAAAACTGCTACCAACTTAACAAAACTAGGAGAACACTTAAAGGTGGCATTACATACCCATTTTACACAGGTTACCAGAGCACCCTAGGATCCTACTTAAAGGTCTGTTACATGCTTGAGTCAAATTATCACAAGGATCAAACAACAAAGCACCATTCTCTCCGTGTCTAAATCAGCCTGATTCAGAATGGCCGGGTTTCAATGTCTGTTCCTTTAAATAAGAATGATCCACAGCTAAGTTCAGCCTGAGAGCATCGGAATGAGCAGAAACTCATATTTACTTATTTCTCTTTATTCTCCTTTCTCATTTTCAGCATACTAATTTCATCCATGTTCTTTGTGTCTGTTTTGCTCTGTTAAACCTCATAAGCGCAGGTCCACTGCTATGATCGAAAATATTCAGACAAGTGGGTGGTACAAAAACAAACAAGATAAATCCTGGACTTATTTAACAACACAAAATCTTTCAGGTTATGTTTCAGGATTTTTCTTTCAATGCATTTTAAAACTGTGTTTATTGAAAAATCATCCATGCAGATTTATGGATTAGCATAACAGTTTCTTGAGCAGTAATGTATAAGGGCTCAAAGAAAATTATTTTTCTAAAATTTTACAAAGCTTGTACAAAGCTAACACTAATAACCACATATCACTGCTGAAGTAGTTTAAAAGATGGTGCTACATGCAAGATATGTGTTAATATATTTAGCTATATTAGCAGAAAAAATAGAATTAACACAAAAAACATTGATTGAATTTCCAATATTGCCTGTTGGGTGCACAGTGAGGTATCTGTTTGTATGCTTATGCGTACATGTATATCAGCTCCAATGACCATACAAGAGCACTTTGTAGATCTACAAATTACAGACTGTAGTCCACCTGTCTCTCTGCATACTTTATCCCCATTTCACCCTGCACTTCACTTGTCAAGGCCTTCACAGAGCAAGTATGATCTCGTTGGTAGATCATTCTCAGAGCTGTAGTGAGTCACCCTCTAGTCCTTCATAAGTGGACCCATGATGCTCCCCACAGTACACTATTGGCTGGATTTTTTTTTTTTTTTTTTTGGTTGTTGGACTATTCTAGTCTAGTCCAACAGTGACAAAACTTCAGCAGCACTGCTGAGTCTGATCCACTTGTAGCAGCACAACACACACTAACACACCAGTGACACTGCAGTGCTGAGAATGATCCACCATTCAAACCAAACCTGCTCTGTGGTGGTCCTGACTATAGAAAACTATATATGTTCCACTGTCCACTTCTCAGTGGAAACAAAATGTAAATATAGCCACAAGCGGCAATTCCGCCAGTAGTGGATGATAGAGACAGCATAGAGCACAGAAGTCACTCTAGAGTTGCTCACTGGTTTCTCACCCTAATGTTCAGAACCACCAAACAGCAGATATGATGTGGAAGTGCTTGTACTGGAGTTCGTCATCAGTGGACACTGGATGTGTTTGTTTGTGGACTATTCCCAGTCCAGCAGTGATGCTGAGGGGTTTAAAACTCCAACACCTAAGTCATACCTGCTGTATGGGTGTCCTGATCATTGAAGACCAGGGTTATAGATTTTGTAGTGCTTTTTAAATGTGATCCTTGGTATTCTGGTGTCTCAGTGGAGCTGGATTGTAAGAGGGAGGGCTAGTGGATTAGTCTGGGATTTTCTGGTCTGCAGACAGGTGAGGGTTAGGCTTGGTTAACAGAGACAGCACAGAGGAAATAACTCACTCTGGAATTTCACCCTGGATTCTGACCCAATGTTCAGGACCCCCACAAAGCAGATATGATTTAGGTGGTGGATAATTCTCAGCACTGCCGTGACACTGACATTGTGGCGGTTTTATTGGTTTAATTTATAAATGTAAAATTAGAGGCAGTTGCTCATACATTCTCAGCACTGCAGTGACACTGACTTTGTGGTGATATAGTGTGTGTGTGTGTAGTGCTCTTATGAGTGGATCAGACACAACAGTTCTGCTGGAGAATTTAACACCTTTTTCCACTCAGTGGCCACACTTTTAGATACATCTATTTTATTGGTCCACATTTTAGCCATAAAATCAGAGACAGTAGCTCATACATTCTCAGCACTCTAGTGGCAATGACATTGTGGTAATATGTCATGGTGTACTGTGGTGTTATGAGTGGATCAGACACAACAATGCTGGAGATTTTAAACCCTGTGTCAAACCTGTGTCAACTGCCCACTGTTACACACACCTACTCTGTTGGTCCACAATATAGATATAAAGGCAGAGAGTAGCTCATACATTCTCAGCATACCTGTTGTGTGGGCATCCTGACCACTGAAGAACATGAGAAAAGGAGCAATGAAAGTTTGCAGAGCCAAAGGTGGACCCCTCTCTGTAATTTTAGACCTACAAGTGCTCCTTTGGACAGTGGAGCTGAAAATATGGACACTGAAAGTAGAAATAAGAAGGTCGTCATAATGTTCAGGTTGACTGGTGTAGATCTACGTTCATGCATCCTCTGGCCCTCTCTGACTGGCAGGGGGGAGGGGAGGGGAGAGGCGACAGTCTGTGTGTGATTAGGAGAGGGAGGGTAAGAGGGGAGATTCTGCATAACAGAGAGAAGTCTGCAGGCATAGATGAGATGTAACTGACATATTTTTGAACATGAACTAGTCCCAGGATAACAACCCAATATAGATATGTGGTATCATGAGAATCATAAGAACCTGAACTTTAACAATTATCAAAAAAATGTGGAACTGTCATTACTGTGTGACTGCAGCCTCTGGTTAAAATGCTATGAGCTATGCGGCTTGCCTTCAAAATTTTGCACAAAATCAGCTGTAACTCAAAAATGCTTTAGTCATTTGTTATGAAAATGCTCAAGCTCCTTTCCCATTGTCTTCAAAATATATCTATCTCATCATGCTGCACTACTTCAGAATACTGAAGTACATATGTGTACCAAGTTTTGTTTTATTTGGGCAAAGTTTGAGTTATAGCTCAAAGAGTGCACCGAGCCCCGCCCATGAACATTTGTTGAATAACTGCCACAACGGCATGTCAAAAGTTCAAAGTTTTTTAATAATTATTTACCTACAGTCTATACAGATTTCAAAAATACCAGCTGTTTATTGATAAGTTTCGAAAAGCTCCATTTTCACATACCTGACTATTATGGATAAACTATGCATTTTTGACAATAGTTGTAATTGTAAAGTTGTAAGACACTATGCAGAGTATTCAGTAAAGTAAATAGCTTTTTGATATGATTAATTTTCACTGAGATATTCCATATTTCCATGTTGAAATTTTGAGTTGTGCCCCCAAGTTGCTATCGTTATGAAAATTTTTATTTGGAAGTGCTGCCATGGACATACCATGCAAGTCTCATGATGATAGGCGCTTGTTAAGGTCACTAAACAGCTGCTGAAATCTGACTGGCCGATGGTGGCCATTTTTTTTCGAATATGACATCATCATCAAAGAATCTGATTCAGGACATGCATACCAATCAGTATGTCAGTAGGACAATCCTGTGAAGCTTAACAAATTTTTTGTTGTTATAGCGCTCCCTAGGCTTGCAGTTGCACAAACAAGTACTCATCTTCCAACCCTTATAGGGAACAAGCACGTAAAGTATCGTAACATTCACGGAAAGCGTTTGCAAGTTATAGCTGTATTTGTCTGATTTTTGAAACGCAAGCTGCATCCCTATATTTGAGTCTGGAAGCCAAGCAGTGATGGAATTCCAACTTTTTTTGATAACTATTAAAGTTCAGGTATGGGGTACATTTCCAGTGACTAGTTCGCACTCAAAAATGTGTGTGATTTTTCATATTATGCAAATTAGCTCAAAATCAAAGTAGGCGGAGCTTATGGGCTTTATTTGTAGAGTCTGACATGAGGAATCAGGGAAAAAATTAATTTCGTCTCTATGTCACACAGGCTACACAGGCTGATTGGGCTGAATCTTTGTGCCTGAGTAGCAGAAGGGTTTACTACCAGTTGACCAAACAACAAGTCTGTAGGACTTACGATTTGGGCTGCCCATTGCATTTCATCGGAGAAGAAGAAGAAGAAGGAGACGAAGAAGAACAGCAAAATCAATAGGGCTCTAGCACTTGTAGTGCTTGGACCCCTAATAAACCCCCAAAAATCCAGTATATTAAGGTCAGTTAGTTACATTAGCAAGATCAAAACCTCTGGACTACAGTATGACTAACAAACAACACAAATTATTCAAATATACATTAACAGATGAACTATGAGTGTCTTACTTCAAATTTATGGGGTGGACAAATAAAATATTTGTATATAATACAGAAGGCAAATGAAATTCTAGCAACTCTCCTGTCTGTGATACTTTTGTATTAGTGCATCACACAGTACTGGCATTAAGACATGGAGCAGTGGACATGTATTAAAGGAACACTGCGTAATATTGTTCCCTTAAATTACAACTTCAGAATCATTGTGATGCTTCACTGACCTCTACTATGTATATAGCCACTGTCATTGCAAGACTGGGTTCAGCACTGCAAAAGCTGCACTCTGTATCTTTTGGAGGATGGTAGGAAACCTGAATTCAAACTTCCCAGATGATCTAGCAGAGAAATGGAGGTAAATGTGGTCCATCCACCCAGCCAGAGGCGAAGGCCAATTGTGCATGTTAATCCTCCAACACCAGTACCTGACCTCTCTAAATAGTTAAGTTCAGCTAAATGCTACCAAATTTTCAAATGTTGCAAAATTGTAAGTGGACAATTTACCTATAAGTACTCTTGGTTTGAATGAAAAGTTGAATGAGTTTGTGTCTACCAGCATTTAGCCATAGTCTAAGGGGATTCCAAGGTGTTAAACCAGCACTTGCACACTTTTGCCCAGAGACTGCTGGTTACACCAGTAAAATTATATCTGTTTGACTTTACCACTTTTAGAAGTTCAATAACTTGCATCTTTGGATAATCCTTTAGTACTGCATTATAGTGATGTGTCGGTCGTGAACGAACCAGTTCAAAGAGCCGGCTCTTGTAAGTGAATGATGAGAGCCGGTTCCTGTTTAAGACCGAGCCATTTCTTTCTAAGGCTTGTCATTCAACCAATCAGAGAACAACAAGCAAGCTCCAACCCCCCAACCCTCCAAGCTGAGACACTTGGTTTTCCTGAATGCCAATCTGCCTTCCAAAAAATAGTTGAAGAAAGTGTTAAATCAGTTAAATGTTTGTTGACAGTTGTGGTTGTTTTAATCACTACCGTTGAATGCTGCTGTTTTGCACATTGCAGAGTATTTGTTTATTTTATTCCCCAGAAATGGATGATTATTTAATTTAATAAGCTATTTTGTAATACCTACCTTTTGGGTTCCATTGGTTATACTTCAGAGTTTACAAGTGATTTTTTATTAAGGTGTTTAAATAAAAATCCAGTTATTTATACAATTGAATGTGTGAGTACAATCAGTGAGTTATTACAAGACAGCCATAAAAACAATTGGCCATTGCAACACTATTTATTATTTTTAATATTGAACAATAATATTTTGTCCATATAGTAAAATGTAAAATGTAGGTAATATTGTTCTGTACCAGTGGAAATAAGTGGTAAAACAAAGAGCCATTTAGGAGCCGAAAGAGCCGGCTCTTTATGAAGAGCCGAGCAAAAAGAGCAGGCTCCCCAAAAAGAGCCGAAATTCCCATCACTACTGCATTAAAGGCCACTTAACTTTTTTCTTCCCTATTTGTCTGTTGGAAAGCAGCCTTAGTCACAGCTCATAAATGGCAGCTTCACAGTGGAGAATATTAACAACAATGGCAGAATTACAAACTTCCCACAAATAAGACATTTCCTCTGAGCCAGATGCCCTTATTCCTGAAGATAGCCATGGTTTTTGTGTTTTATCTTTGAGTATAAATGAAGGAAGCATGCTCCAGCAGTAGCTGCCTCTGCGTACTTAATGACGTACACAATGCGTCGGAGGAGGAATGAGTGGGCTTGAGTCATCAAGAATTCAAAAACATTCTCCAAAATAAACAGCGAGTTCCACTCAAGGCCTGGGGTTATAAACAAAGCTACACTTTCTAGATGGCTTTCACTAATGAATTCTTGGGTTCAGTTTTTCTAGGCCTGTTCTCAAGTAAAAACTGTGCATCCAGTTCTACAAGGTATAAGTAATACTTCCTATATATCCTATATTAACACTTTATGAATTCAATTAAAAATTCTTAGAGAATTCATATGAAGTGTTACTATAAAATAATAATAATTATAATATAAGTACACTATGTGGACAAAAGTACAGACCACCTAATCATTGAATTCAGGTGTTAACACTCAATGCCATTCAAAAAATCAAGCACTAGCCATGCTGTCTGCCTTTACAAACATGTATAAAAGCATGGGTTGATCCAAAAACCTCAAGTTCAAGTGTGTTGGTGTAGTACAGTTTGTGAAATATCCTCCTAGATATCCCACAATACCATGCCATTGGTATTATGTAAAAGTGAAAATGTCTTGGAACCACAGCAACTCAGCTACAAAGTGACAGACCATGTAAAGTTACAATCTTATCAACTGCTAAAATGTATGTAAAAGTCGACAGCACTCTGCTAACTCTGATAACTGCAGATTTCCACACCTACTGCTATAGCTGCAAAGACATATTTAGAATGAGATATCATAAAAGCTTCTGTAGGTGTAATGTGTAAGTGTCTGAAATGTTTTATCCAAGTAGTATAACTATACAGGCTTATGTCTATATTGTCATGTCATATACATGCAACGTAACAACTAAGAAGGTCATTTATAAGCATTATATTATAAATCATAGGATTCAAATTAAGTGTTACATGTTCTGTGCTAAGGGCGGCACAGTGGCACAGCAAGTAGTGTCACAGTCACAGAGCTCCAGGGACCCGGAGGTTGTGGGTTTGATTCCCGCTCCGGGTGACTGTCTGTGAGGAGTTGGTGTGTTCTCCCCGTGTCCGTGTGGGTTTCCTCCGGGTGCTCCGGTTTCCTCCCACAGTCCAAAAACACACATTGGTAGGTGGATTGGCGACTCAAAAGTGTCCGTAGGTGTGAGTATGTGTGTGTGTGTCTGTGTTGCCCTGTGAAGGACTGGCACCCCCTCCAGGGTGTATTCCCGCCTTGTGCCCAATGATTCCAGGTAGGCTCTGGACCCATCGCGACCCTGAATTGGATAAGCGCTTATGGATAATGAATGAATGAATGTTCTGTGCTGGTCCAGCAATAATCCCTGTCTTTGAAAAATAACCATTTAACAACAATGGCATAAAATGTCTTCCTTCATACTGAAACTGAAGTTTTGAGTCTTGGAACATATCTTTCATACTTTAGATGTCTTCATAAAAGCCTACAATGCAGTAGATTCACATTGCCAAAAACGGTTCATGTTGTTTTCCCCCTCAATAGGAACACTGAGTATTTTTCCCATCATGGAAAAACCAAGCATCTTTTCAATACTTGGGAAGGTTCAGAATTTGAGATAAGATATAAACAGGATTACTGGTTCCAGTTGGCTATAATGCTCCCTTTTTTAAGACCATAGTTCAATTCATCATGGAGCAAGAGCAATAAGAGAACAATCCAAGCACAAAAAACACAAGAACAGATAAAGGGAACAACTTGCTCTGTGATCAAATGGTTTTATGTATGGACTGGGTTTTATAACCTTTAGCTGATACTTGGCATTGGGCATGTTTGACAGAGAACTCATGTGCATCTGCTCCAGGGCACCACATTTCATATGATTTCATATAATCATATATTACTTCATATGAGTATTATGTAGGTGTGCATACTAAAATGTATGCTAAAAAGTGCATGCCTGTGTTCACAATACACCATAAACTGCATGTAGATATCCCTTATAAGAGGTGCACACTTGTTGGTTTAGAGCTAATATTGACAGACATCCTATTGATACCAAGTTTACCTAGAGGAGCTCTATGTGTGGAACACAAACACCCTCTACATTTGAGAGAGGTGCAACACCAAGCCTAAAATAGGTGGAGCATTTGCCACTGGGACCTGAATGTGTGAAAGGACTACTCTAGGACATCTCTGGACCTGAAGTAGAGTTTCTCTGGGGTTCATATGTGAAAAGTGTGACCAGAGATTCCTTTTGTAATTCCCACACAGATTTTTTTACCTGGTGCACATATTGCAGTGGTGAACTGAGGGAAATGCCAAGCATATCCTGAGAATTTAATTCTGTAAATTAATGGTTTCTGAATTAGAATCTCTCAGCAAGTTAGATGCTAATAAAAAAAAAAAAAAAGCATTAAGGGACGTCTAGCTAATTTCTCTGTTTTGTTTACGCTCGGAAGCTCTGCATCTTGGAACAGTGTGTTTGAGGGGAAAAAAAGTGTGTTTGTATGTGACTGAAGTTTAACTTGTCTGCTTTTTTTTTTTCTTTTCATGGCTTGTATTACCACAGAAAGCCCTTTGTAACTCGATTTGTATTGTTTTTGTATCACTTTCTCCCAAGTTTGGAGACATTCCACGTTAAATAATCTGAAAGAGTAAAAATAAGTCCATATTACCCACCTATAGAGCAGGAAAATAGCAATACCCTCATCTCAGTTCATGCTTTCAAAGTTTAGATTTCTCTTCATTGTCTAAAAGACTCCAGATGCCCTTTCTTTGCCATGAACAGAGAGAGAAAGTCTAGCATACCAGACCAAGGCACTGTTTTATTTTTCACCCATTTTATTTTGGGCCTAGATTCTGAGGAGAATTTCATGTACACTGAGATTTTTGCCACTGCTGGTCATACATTTCAATACATCGGAAAATTCAGCTACTTCCTTCACTCTTTAGCCTTTGGCATGTCGAAATGCAATCGCTACTTTTTTACCAATCATTAACATCTGCTTTGTGACACATTTTCTACACATCGAATGAGACATTCACTGCAATGTACCACTTCTCAAATTACGAATCCAGTCACAAATACAGAAGGTATTTACTCATGCAATGCCTCCTGCAGGAGCCTGAATGTACTACTGCCTTGGACACACAAGGTGACTAATTTTTTGTCTGGGGAGCTTAAATATATAAACACAGACACACAAATATTAATTTAAGTTGCATAACCCCTGAAGGAGCTGTATATCTTTGGAATGTATTTACTTTAGAAGGGGTTACTCTCTGGCTGCCATGGCATTTGGAGAGAGCTGTAAAACATCCACCTGTTTCTGGAAGTGCTACAGCTTCAGACTAACGTGCCTATACTCCTAGTTTGAGCCAAATTCTACTATCTCTCTGCTCTCAAAGTTTTTTGCCACATTTACCAGAATATAAAATCAGTTCTGCAGGTGGAGTGGTGAATTTGGTTAGTTCCTGCAGTTAACACCTACACCAGTCAGCCATAAAATTAATACAATCTCCCCGTTTCTACACTTGTCTATTTTATCAACCGCAATGACCATACAGATACACTTTGTACTTCTACAATTACACACTACAATAACAATACAGTAGTCCATACAGTAGCTCATATGTTGCTATAGTTTATGTTAATAATCCTCTACTTCAGGGGTAATTAATTAAAATTCAAGGTCCAGTTAGAGAAAGTTTTCTCAAGCCAAGGTCTGGAACATAACATATAACCTGCATTGTGATCGGTCCTTTATCCTGCATACTGAAGTAGCCTTGTAGTTATAACAACATTTTATGTAGTTAACAGCTAAATGTCAAAACAAATTACCCTTTCAATTACATTTCAACATATTTCAACAACATATATATATATATATATATATATATAATAAATACTCCAAATATGTCCTTTTCTCGTTTCAAATTAAATTTACAAATAAAACAATGATTTAGGGGAAAAAGATATCATATTTAAATAAAGTCCCTAATGTCTTGTATTTACAGTTGACCATAACCAGCAATCTGACTGGCTTTTATTGCTGGAGGGCGGGATATTATCTGTTAACAGCAAGTTGATTGGCTTTTTATGCTGAAGAATGAAACTTTGAAACTTTACCCGTAAATAAAATCCATGTCCAGCGTTATGAGAATTTTAACTGGCAATCGTTCTCATATTTTTAAAAGTGGCCGGTTCGACCTCACATAACATTCTCATTCCCAAAAGTGCTTTGATCACATCCTCTGGGCTATTTTTATTGGCCCCAGGACAGCGGTGTCTGGAGCCTTGCCCTGTGTGTGTCACTCATTCGAGTCACAGCACTCATCATAATGAGCCTCACCTTTGATATGCAGAAATGTATGTGATTAGTCTGTATTTTCTGGAGTGCTAAACCTGAACCATAATGAATAGAAGAGTCACACCATTTAAAACAAGCACTCTGTTCAAAATTAAACAGCTCTTTATAGTTTATCAGTTATAGGTCCAGGTCCTGATAGGACAGCGTTTGGGTCCGTAGTTGACCAACGGTCCATCTATTCATGACCCCAGCTCTAGTCCTTCATCAATGATCAAAGACTGCTGCTCACAGTACGCTGCTGGCTGGATATTATTAATTGGTGGACTAGTCTCAGTCCAGCAGTGACAATGATGGGTTTAAAAACTTGCGGCACTGCTGTCTGATCCACTCACACATAAACACACTGTAACTGCAGTGCTGAGAATGATACACTACCTAAATCATATGTGCTCTGTAGGGGTCCTGACAATAATAAAAATAAAATGATGAAATTGGGCTATTATGTACAATTACAGCTGTATTCCAGTCTGTAATTGCACCTTACAAAGTGGTATATATGGTAAAGAGAGCTGATAAAATGGACAAGAAGTGTAGAACCAAGGAGGTGTCTTTAAAGTTAAAGCCGGTCTTTGTAGTTACACATACCCTATAAGGACCTTAAAAAACTCTGTCATTGTCTCTAGTAGTAATCCTAATAGTAATCCTTCCATATCTAATAGTAATCCTTCACGTTTTGCAGCAAACAACGACGACACCCAATAGGAATATCAGATTCTAGAGAATTGGCTGCTCCCATGTGGGACACTTGTAAATAATAATTATAATTATATATATATATATATATATATATATATATATATATATATATATATATATATATATATATATATATATATAAATGTTTATTTAAAAACTTTTTGGTAGCAGAAATTCACACTCCTTTTAAATATGAAATGTGTCTATTAATTTTAGAGCATATTCAATAAAACTGCGTTTATAATGGGAGATAAAATAATGTACACTATATGGTCATTCATGTGTGGGCACTTGAATTCAGGGGGTGTCCGTCATTGATTCACCATTAGCTTCTATTGTTTAGACAAATCTTTAAACTGGACATTGGAACAGTGCATGGCTCTGATTGCATTCAGCCACAAGAAAATTAATGAACTCAGCTTCTGACGTCAGATGACAAAATCCACTACAGCTGAGCCCAGAAGAATGGGTACTTCCTCAAAGGTATTGCAACAGAGTGTGAAAGGGGCATTTCCCAAAATATAACTTCCTCGTTTAGTCAATAAATGACTGCTCACTTACAATTATGGCACTGAGTTGTACAGTAACATGTAACAGCAGTTGCCAACAAAGGAAAATATTACTGAATAAGTGCATACATCATGAGGTGAGTTATGCAATTCATTTCCAAGCACTCAGTGTCTTTGCACACTTTATGAACAAATTGATTAACACTGTGAGACTCTATATGCTAAATTTTGTTTGCCAGACACATCTCATTGTATTAAATGTTGAATGTTGGAACTGGTCTAAGTGGCTGAAGTGTTACTTGTCTAAGATTTTATTCACTGTTTGAATTACAACAAATACTCATTTATTTAGTTTTGTAGAACTTTAGGCCTGTGTTTACTTTTATGTAGTTAGCAACCTCTGGAATTTGGAGTCTGGTCCAACTTTAGTAATCTTAAACAACAAAAATAAGTTTTTTTTACCCACCTTTGGAGCAGAAATAAAGCAACATTTCCAACTTGTTTCATGCTTTTCAACATTTGGAGGTCTCTCTGCTGTCTACAAACCTCCAAATGTCGTTTCTAAGCCGCAGCTCAGTAAGCAAAGCAGAAAGAGAGAGAAAGCCTGAGCATTGGACTGAAATCCTTCAATATTGTTGTTACTCTGGGCACAGCACTGTAGAAAACACACTATATAACGTCTTAAGTATGGTAGAAAACTTGTGTTACTCTTACAGGACAGTATTTGAAATTCTCAGGGAGGGGGAAACCTGACACATCATCCCCAAGTCATATGAAGCCAGAGGCTGCATGTGCAGCCATGGCCTAAAAGTTAGAGGACCGGGCTTGGTACCGGAAGGTTGCCGTACCAATCCACAAGACTGGCAGGAACATCCACAGCTGAAGTGCCTTTGAGCAAGGCACTGAAACCACAACTGCTCCCCAGGTGCCAGGGATGGCTGCCCCCCTGTCTGGGTGTGTGTTCACAGCCCCTAGTGTGTTTGTGTGTTCACTGCCACAGTTGAGTTAAATGCGGAAGCCACATTGTACAATGACAAATAATTGCACATTACATTACCAAGTGAATGGATAGTTTAACACGCTTGGAGGAGAGCACTAATAACACTTGCTAGCATTGCTTACGTGGGGAAGCATAATGGGAGAGAGTTGAGCTGGCGACCTCCAAGCAGTAGGGCCAACCCTTAGATGGTTGGACCACTTGGGAAATCTAACCTACATTATAGGAATAATCTAGAGTTTGAAAAAAAAAAAAAAGAACCCACAATAGGGAACGAAGCAATAACTCAGACCTCTGCAATTACCTTTGTTTCTACAAGTTGCTACCACTGACAAAGTGCAGGAGTGTCCTCTAAGGCTGACATATAGCCAAATGAATTATCTAGCCCAGAAATGTTTACGAGTTTTGTTGACATGGTCCAGTGATTTAAGGAGGCTACAGTTTGAGGAGGACAGTAGGAGTGTTCTCCCCTTTCATCATAGTCTCTGTCTCTTTCTGTGTTGTGGTAATCCAAGGGCGATGACATAAGCCCACAGTCTCTCCGTGTGTAAATAGAATTATGCAACCGTTCTCGTGTGGATGATGGATGGCCCGGCTGAAGTCCCAGAGACACTCTCACACGTCCAGGGCTTTAGACGTCAGCAGAGGCCAGAGGAAAGCCAGCGGTTGAGACAGCTGGTGAAAGCACAGAACTCACTTAGCAAGTGAAATGATCTCAGATCAGGTCATTATATGAAAGAGAGCTCATTTATAAATCAGTACACAGATACACAGTGTGCTAACTTATCTGTCATTGTTTTGAGACTTTTTATTTTGCCCTTTAGACCAGCAAAAACATCACCATGCACAAAGTGGGAACACACACACACACACACACAAACACACACACACACACACACACACACATAGACACATAGACACAGACATACATACATACATACATATATATATATAATCTTTGTTTATTTCTGGACTGGTTGTGTGTGGGATGTCCAGGGTGTGTCCCTGCCTGGGACTCAATGATTTCGGGTAGGATGTGGACCCACCTTGACCCTGAACTGGATGAAGTGGTAGTATTTTTCTCTGCCTACATGATAACCATCATTCAGGGCAAACTAAAAACTATTGTACTCTTCTGCTGTTTTGCTCTTCTGTGTTTTTTCTTGTCCTCATTTACTTGCCATGTGTTCCAAGGGACTGTTTGACTGGATTTATGAGTTCAGAGTTGAGAATTGTCCATTAGCAATGTCCCTCTTTTTCTATTGAACAAATTTGATTTGGGGATTAAGTTATCTGGCTAAACTGAGAAATCCTGTTTAGTGGAATACTCCAATGACCATGTGCTTCTCTCTTGCCCCACCCTTTTTGTGTGTTACCCCTGGGAGTGCTTGGTAGCTGTGGTTATGGACTGGCCTCTGGTGCACCTTGTTCCATGCCTTGCATACATATGCACTTTGCCACTGTCCTGTCTGTACATTGTATTGTTTAATATTTTTTTACTTTTCTTTTTGGTGTGTGTTGCCTTGGGGTACCAATTTAGAATGACTACACTTAGGTTTACAAATGGTTTAACATGGGGCTGCAACTAATGATTATTTTGATAATCGATTAATCTGTCAATTATTTTTTCGATTAATCAATTATTAATCGGATAAAAAGGAAGACAAGCCAAATTTGGTTTCCTGTCTGTTACTAGCATATTCAGGATACCATCAGTGAGAACAGCTGCTTGCTGTAGTGTGCAGATCTTCTTCAAAACATAGTCAGCAATGCTGGGCTGTTTTTATCTGAGGTGAGAAAGAAAGTGTAGATATGAACATACATCTTTTTTAAGTTAATAACTACTGATCTAAAATGCAGACAATGCAGGCAAATTGAAATGACATAAATGGATATTGGGTGATGCTGCCATGTGCTGAGAATAAAAGGGAAATTCATCTAACACATATGATCAGATATGGTTAAGATATTTAAGATTTTAGAGAAATAATATTGTAATTTTATAAGGAATACACAACCTACCATTATTAAGAATTAGTGTTTACATGAAGAATTAACCCAACCGTTACATTCATTTTATATTTATCAATATTTAACACAGTGTATGTAATGTAATACACACTTATAATGTAATATACACTTGGCTGTGATACTCAAACACTAACACGCAATGCCAGTCAGAAAAGACCTTGAAAAAGGTTTTAAATATATTATTTTAAAAAATGTTTGGATTTTTTTTTTTTACTCTGAATGTAGTCGCTAACGTTAGCCCGACTAAAACTACGGCCTGTTTTGGAACTGCTGGTCGAGCATTGACACATTTAAGGTGGAAGAGAAAACTTGGAGGGGGGGGGGTAATATCAATGTACTAAGAAAAAAAGTGTTGTTTAACTACTCTAGCAGGCTCTTTAGTGTTCATTTTCAGATGCTCATGCAGTGATGTTATGCTGCTGTGCACATTTTGCACCTAACACTGTTCCTTGAAGGCGTTAATGTAAAGTGCTCCCATACTTTTGATGACTTGAGTCGTACATTTTTCTCTCAGCTTGTGCTAACATTATCCTCAGCTGTGACCGCCTCCGCCATTTTTCAAACCCTTCTTCCAGAGTTCGTCACGTGTAGCGACTGTACCTATGTGTATAATAACTTAGACCCACCTAATCGATTATTAAATTAGTTGCCAACTATTTTAACAATCGATTTTAATCGATTTAATTGATAGGTTTTTGCAGCCCTAGTTTAACAGTCTGTTTATTAATGGTTATAAATTAGTTGTATGTGTTTGCAATCTAATAACCATTAATAAACTGATTTTTAAACCATTTATAAATGTGTAATCTAACTTAAATATCCTACTTTAATGCCTGTTTGGTTTTGTTTTCTATTTTAATTTTCCCTTCTGGTCATGTGCCCTTGTCATTTTTCCTTTGGACACAAATAAAACAAATTTGTTCCTGCGACCTTCCATTTTACCTGCTTCCACATTACACCACAAACCTTGCATTGGATGGTAAATAGAGGCGATTTCAGAGTACCCATCAGTGACCAACTGAGATTCAAGGTGAACGCCTTCCTCTAAGACCCTCCTACACATGAAATTTGTTTCAGAACTCAGAAGCAAAACAAATGAAGCAGAAGCAAAGAAAAAAAAAAAAAAGCAGCGACTGGTAAAATACAAACAAAAATCAGTATCAAATAACTGCAAAGTTTAAAAAGGTAACCAAGTATATTTTAAATATGTACTTTTGAAATATATTTTCTGTTTTGCATTGACAATATATACTTTCTTCTCTTTATTCTAGATTTTTTTTTTGCAGATTTATTTTTGCTTTTTTAAAACGTTTTACACAAAATTCACTCCATGAGAGAGAGAGAGAGAGAGAGAAAATAGGAGGGGCATGGGAGAGAAAAAAATGTGAGTTTGAGAGAGAGAGAGAGAGAGAGGGGGGGGGATGATGACATTTGTTCCTGTGAGAAACGTGCCTCATCCTTTGCTGGATCCCTCAGCCTTGACGTCATTTGGCCGGCTGCACTGGGTTATGAAGATGTACAGTGTGTGCGCCTGAGCCTCGTTTGGCCAAATGATCTCTGGACGCTTAGACAACCACAAGATAAGCACAGAGAGGGTGGCTGTAATTCTCTCGGGGAGAAGACACAGCCTCCAGATCTGGAGATGCAACACCACAAGAGGGAAAGCTAAAAAATTGCCTGCTTTCTCCATCTCCAAGGAAAAAAAAAATTGGGCCTCTTAAATCCTACGCATCTCTTGGCCAGGTTTATTGGGGCTGATGGACCAGATTCCTTTCTTGACACTTGCTCCAAATGACACCCCCTCCCCACACACACACACACACACACACAAACACACACACACACACCCCACCTCCAGTATTGCGTAGGTGAAACGTCAAGCTCTTGGTGTAGAGGCTGATATGGAGTTAACAGATGGCAGAATTTGACCTCAGCCATGCTCTGCACACTTAATGGCCAAATCTGCAGCAGTAACAGCCTCTACCCTCCTGGAAAGACATTACACCAGATGTTGAAACATTGCTGATAGGATCTGATGATATTCAACTATAAGAACATTGGCAAGGAACCTGATTTCAGCAATGTTCCACCAATAATGCAGTGGGCTTTATAGATTTCTATACAACATTTGACACTGAGCACATGTCTTCAGTCACACTTCCATAGCATGTGCACAAAATCACTACTCAAACTGGTTATCTAGGCAGTGCAAGCAACATAATTGATCACCAGCCAATAGGCAGAGATGAATATGATTGGTTAAAATGGATTGGATGGAGATTTTCAAATACCACACCATAAACCAGTGGTTTGCCTGCTCTGACCACCAGAACTAACTTTGGAAAAAATGCATGTGAAATATACTGTACTGTTCTGTTTCATAACTTGTTAGAAGTGTTGCAAATACTTAAGTATTTAGTTTTGCTTAAATGGAGGATAATACATCTCGGTGCCTCTGAGGAAACCTCAGAATTCTCTGCTGCCTCTGAGAGATTCTAAAGAAGTAGAGTTTGCAAACTTGATTTATGACTGCTGCCTCTGAAGAATCTGCAGAATGACCTACAATAATGCTCTGGTTCTTCAGAGGCAGCAGAGCATTACTGAATAACATTCTGTAGCTCCTTCAGATTCAGCAGCCATAACTTAAAATAAATAATATATAAATAAATAGTGAAGGAATGTACTTCAGAATCTGCCTCAGAGGCAGCAGATCATTACAATATTCTGCAGCTTCCACAGAAGCAGACTTTATTCTCCATTCAAGTAAAATCACTGAGATTTTTGCAGCACTGACACTGATGATTCCAGATGAGTTTTAGACCCACCGAAATCTTCCATGTGGTAAAGCAGCTATAGAAAATGAACGAATGCATGAAAGAAAGAATGAAATTATTATAATTAATTATTAATCAAATATTTTATTCAACAAAAAGTAACCTTGAATTTAAGTAGTAGAATTTATTTCTATTAAGAGAAAACCACTGCAAAACAATGGATTTGTTCTAGATTATACCGGTATCCAAATGTATGTCAGTTCTGGTTTAGAAAATTCAAAGATGATAATTTTGACGTTAGATGTCAGTCCCCTGGAGCTGTGTGACTGCGACACTACCTGCTGCACTTCCGTGCCACCCAGGAGAATTTATTTTGAAAAATATGACATACTTTTCATTCATTTACATTTAGAAAAACTGGATCTGGTGGCCATAAATCAAATTACTGATTAATCACTAACCTTTGAGCCTCTATTTGTAGTGTCTGTAAAATCTTAGAAGCACAAACAAACAGTAGTAAGAAAAAAGGGTTCTAGGAAAATTAATCATCCTTTCTCAGAAGTACCTTACAAGTCTCTGAGGGACAGTAAATTATCTTTAGACTAATCCCATAAACTCTAGGGACTGCATGCGGTCCTTGATTTGTGCAATAATGACTATCTAAATGCACTCATAAGACACACAATATATTATGTCTGACTTTAACCTGTGTAAGTGCTTAAAATAAATTTTATAAAACAACAAGAGTAAATCTTGTTGTTTATAACCCATTATAACAAACACTATAAACATTACAGCAAAACATTATCATTACCTCCTTGAGTCTACCCTCACTGCCCATTCTCTCAGTTCCACTGACCACACAAGAACACTTAGTAGCTCTACAATTAAAGACTGTAGACCATTTGTTGCTCTGTATACATTGTTTGCCCAGATTCGCCCTATTTTTCAATGGTCAAGACCCCCAGAGGGCCACCACAGATTAGGCATGATTTTCATGGTGGATCATTTTCAGTGCAGTAGTGATTGATGTAAAGTGTTATCATGTGTCGTGCTGAAACAAGTGGATCCGACACAGCAGTGGTGCTGTCACTGCTGGACTGAGAATTGTTCAACCGAATATAACCAGCCAATAGCATTCTATGTCCACTGATGAAAGACTAGAGGACAACCAACCCAAACTGTGCAGCAACAGATAAACAACTGTCTCTGACTTTACATCTACAAAGTGACCAACAAGGTAGGTGTGTCTACTACGGAGGACAGTGAGTGGATGCAGTGTTTAAAAACTCCAGCAGCACTGCTGTGTCTGACCCACTCATTACAGCACAACACATACTAACACACCACCATAATATCAGTGTCTGTGCGGTTCCTGACCATTGAAGAGCAGGGTGAAATGGTGCAAACAAAATATGCCGAACAACTGATGAACTTTAGGTTGTAGGGTAAGTGGAGCTGAGAGAAGTGTATAGAATTATAAGGTATGACTACTTATTATTCAACAACCCTTGAGGTACATCAATGACTATAAGCATTATAAATGCACCCATGTGGTAGTTTCTGATAAACTGGCTTTTTTTTTTTTGGTACACCCCTATTCCAGCGATGGGGACTTGTGTCAGAGACTCGGCCACAAAAAGTGGAGACTCTAGACTCCACTTAAGACTCACCTTCAAACGACTCTGACTCAACTTGGATTTGAGACTTGTGAACAATATTTAATATAATGTATTTATTTTTTCTTAATGTATATATTTTTCTTAATGTATATCTATTTTTTATTTATACTATTAGCCTATAAGCTGCATTTGAATTTGTAATTGGTGTATATTAATAATAAACAGCCCGTTTAACAATAAATTAATGTCGACTTGCCAGTGGCATATCACAAACTTGTCCAAGTCCCCCTCAGCCAAGTGTTAATAATAACATAAATATATGAAGCTGCTTTGTGACATCAGTTGTAAAAGATGCTATATAAATAAATTTGATTTGTATTCCCCACGTGTGTCACGTTCTGTGTTTGTTTTCCTCGCCATGTGCTCATTTAGCACATGGCTCTGTTTATTCGTCCTGTCTCCGGCCTAGTCGCGCCTTAGCTCCGCCCTCTCACCAGAGTCTCCTTTGAAGTCCTGCCCTCTCGTTATTGTCTCCAGGTGTTCCCTGTCAGTGCTCTGTGTATATATAGTCCCTTTGTTTCAATGTTCCTTTGTCGGTTCTTGTGTGTGTAGATGTGTTTCTTTGTCTGTTTTCTTTCACATTACCACCAGTTCACAGTTAGGTTCCTGTCCTAGTTTTGTTCCACTGAGTTCTAGTTTGTTTTCTTGCCTCCCTGCTCCTGTTAGTTATCTGTTTGTTGTGCCCAGGCTGGTACCTCAGGCTTCCCCACAGACTTTTGCCAGTCCTGGGTACCCTCCTGTTATTTTGGTTCCCCTGTCTGTTCCTGTCCTGGTTCCTGTCTCTATCCAAGTCCCTGTACCTGTGTCTGCCTTTGTCTCTGTTCCTGTCCCTGTGTTAGTCTGTCCCTGTAAATGTCCTAGTCCCAGTCCCCCTGCCAAATCATTTTCAGTCCATTGTTCTGTCTCCTCTCTCTTCTCCTGTCCATTCCCAGCACCCAGTCCCATCACCTGTCCTATCTCCATTTCATTCCCCTACTTCTAATCATGTCCAGTCCCCGTACCCATCCAGTGTCCAGTCTAATGTTTCTGTCTCTCTCCAGTCCAGTGTCTTGTCACCTGTCTCTGCTCCTGTCCTGTCCCCCGTCCATTCTCTTAGTTCTAGTCTTGTTCGTTCCTCTCTTCAGTCCAGTGCTTTGTCACCCATCTCTAGTTCTGTCTTGTCTTTGTTTTAGTCTCCAGTCCAGCCTCCATTTCTGTCCTCTGTCTTGTCCCGAGTCCCGTCTCCTGTTTCTAGTCCTGTCCAGTGTCCGTTTCAGTCTAGTCTCTTGTCCTCAGGTCAATCTCCCTTCCAGTCCTTGGTTCAGTATGGTGTTCAGTCTCCTGTTTCTGCCCCTGTCCTGTCTTGAGTCAAGTCTAAATTCTAGTCGCGTGTCTTGTCTCCTGTCTATTCCCCTGTTCAGTCTCCTGTCTGGTCTCAAGTTCTGTCTCCCGATGCTCCCCTTTGTCAGTCCCCTGTCCTGTCTAGAGCCTAGTTTCCAGTCTTTTCATGTTCCCATCTCCATTTTCTGTGCATGCTCCTGTCTTGTCCTGAGTCCTGTCTCCAGTTGGTTTCTTGTCTTGTTTTCCTAGCTCCTCTCCTGCACCAGCTCCTGGGGGTTCTAGGTTTACGCGCCCTGGGAGTTGTGAGTTTTGGAGGGGGCATCTGTCACGTCCTGTTTGTTTTCCTAGCCATGTGCTCATTTAGCACATGGCTCTGTTTATTCTTCCTGTCACTGCCCTAGTCCCGCCTTAGCTCCGCCCTCTCGTCAACATCTCCTTTGAAGTCCTGCCCTCTCGTTACTGTCTCCAGGTGTTCCCTGTCAGTGCTCTGTGTATATATAGTCCCTTTGTTTCAGTGTTCCCTTGTCGGTTCTTGTGTGTGTAGATGTGTTTCTTTGTCTGTTTTCTTTCACATTACCACCAGTTCAGTTATGTTCCTGTCCTAGTTTTGTTCCACTGAGTTCTAGTTTGTTTTCTTGCCTCCCTGCTCCTGTTAGTTTTCTGTTTGTTGTGTTTGCCTTGGTTTTGTTTAAATAAATAAATATTCCTTGTGTGTACGTCCTCATCCTCCCTCAACTGTGACAACATGAGAGTTCAAGCACTCTCCTTGATTATTCCACTGCTCCGTGAGTCAAACGCCGAGTCAGAGCGCTTAATATAGGGTTTAAATCATTGCATTATGTTTTTGTTTATATTTTACACAGGTTTCCAACTTTCTGGAAATGGGGTTTGTATAAAACTATATAAAATAACTAGAGTATCCCATAATGATGTGTGAACAGTTAAATTAAATTGAGGTGTAAGGCTTTACAAAGCCATTTCTCTTTTAAATCTCTCATGTCCATACCTCAGTAAGTGGAATCACATGTTCCTGGTTTATTTTTGCACAAACACACACACTACAATTCAGTGTCTAATTCTCCCTGCTCGCGTTACAGGAGCTGTAGGGAGGCATTGTTTGGAGTGAAATGTTCTGATTCCAGGAAAGCAGCACAGGTCCATACCCCCATGCAAGGAATGTGAGAATGCAAGGGCAGCAGTTTCACACTGCAGACCTCTGTCCTAACATACCACACATGGACCCCCTCATTACTGTTAATATTCTTTTTCTGTATGTGGCTGTGTGTGTAGGAGTGCAATGGCGGGTGTTCAGGTGAAAGAAGGAAATCCTGATACTAAGCATAAGGTCATTTTCCATTGAGGTATTCAGTATTAGACGGAGCGGTGGCACACAAGATTTAATACAATATGCTACACCATAAAATATAAAATGATCTCCTTTGTAGGTTATAAATGAGTAGTTCCGCTGCAGTTCTGTTTTGACAACCCAACTGCAGCAGTAATTGTCACAGATAAAATGCATTAAGATCAGACATTTCAACACACTTAAAAAAACAACACTAACTGCCTATTCTGTAATGTCAGTTACACCCACTGGCAAAAATTACAGAAATTAAAAAAATAAAAAATAAATAAAAAATTAAAGCACCCTCACTCCTGCAAATCTCAGCATTCAGTAATGTCTCAGGCAGGTATGTAAATGATTACATGTGTGGTTTGATTATACACTAGGTCTTGCCACAAGAGTGTGTAAAAGTGGTCCCCCCACTGACCTTTGCCCAGTTGTGAAGTTTTAACACTGAATCGCTATTCCTTACAAGTTTAAATCATGTGCTCGATTGTCAATTTTTAGCACACACTGCAGTATCAAAACCGATCAGTTGTACAATCACTTTTAGAAGTATATTTCAAAGCAATGTGCAAAAAAAAAAATAATAATAATAATAATAAAATAAATAAATAAATAAAAAGCTTTACGTTTACAATGCCGTTGTTGCAGTATTTGAGCATCAGTTAAGACTAATAATTACCTGGCTGTGTAGCCCAGGCATTTCATGTATAACATTTTTCAGTGTTTGAAGAAAAACAAAAAAACTCTTTTAAATATAGGTCTGCAAGCACAGATTTTTAATCCTGCTTTATGCAACATTGTGGGTTTTATGATAAAAACTATATTAGGACTTTTTTGCACTAAAGCTTTTGCAAATTAAGCATTTAAATAATCACAGCAATCTGGCACAAAGCCCTTCTGAGCTGTTACTTACGCATTTATTACAATCTGACAAAATGTTTGAGAAAAGCATGTGTCCACAAACTTTGGTCATACAGTGAATGCTATACAATCACTGGGGAATCTCTACAGTGCTCCTAGGCACTATAAACCCTATTTTTACAAAATATCTGCATATATATATATATATATATATATATATATATATATATATATATATATATATATATATATATATATATATACATATATATATATATATCACCATATTATAGCCATGATATAGTTTTGAGTTTGACTGGTTTTACAGTAAATGAAATTCTTTTAAGGCAGGTTTCTCTTTGATGAAAAACTGTACTGTGATTGTTGAATAGTTTCCCTCTTTTCTCTTTAATTTTTTTTTCTTTTTCACTCTTTCTTTGACATTTTTCTGCCTCAAGCACAGCCTTGTCATATCCAGAGCAAGATTTAGACTAAGGACCAGGGGAGCTGCCAAAAAGTCTCTGACAGACATGCTGAGACATCAAAACACTCAAATCTGACTTAGCCCTTCTATCACCTAGGAGTTGCTCAAGTGTGTTGTACACTGTGTGTGTTTATTATGTGCCTGTGTGTTTTAATTGTATCCTGAGTGTATTTTATTTTACCGTATGTGTTATTATAGAATCTGTATATGTATGCTATTTTTCAGTCGAGATGAAATATATATATATATATATATATATATATATATATATATATATATATGCGGGCTTGTTTTATTGTAACATTTTGTTTGTATGATTTTGTTTTGTGTTAGTTGTATATTATAGTGTCTGTTATTTACATTTGCCCAGTATTGCACATTGTGTGCTGTTTTATTGTACAGTAAACATGTAGACTCTGGTCCTTTTTTGACACAGTCAGGTACTGTTTTGTTTCTCCAGCTGTCCAAGTATTGAGTGTTATGTGGATCCCATTTTAAAGATAACACCAAAACACAATTATCACCCAATGACACATGAGAATATATTTTTGAAGCTTGCTTACCACACTTCTAACAGTTGACCATGGGGCCCAGTATATTTGCTTTGGACTCACCTCATGTTTCTGAATACACACCCCTTCACACACCTTTAGCTGATTCTCAAACTTATTGAATGGGTCCAACTGTTCAGTGCTGTCTTTTACACCAACAGAATACTGCAAACTCCACCAACTTCACAAAAATATATTGAACTCTCTGGAACAGCTACACATGTGGTTAAAGGAGTGATGCTAAGCTCCCACAATATAAAGGAAATCTTCAGAGAAAAATGTTGACTGGGAGGTAAAAAGTTTTCCCCACCATTACTCTGTGTAGCAGTGGAAAACAAACAACAGCCTAGTACTGAACCCTGTAGTACGCCTACGTGTAAAATACAAAATAACTCACTTTCTTTACTGTCAGAAATGGATTTCTGTTGTGGTTCTTGATCTGAGACAATGGAGAAACAATTCTGGGTGTGCTGTCAGACACATGAGACTTAAATATTTTTTGGGCCCCATACAGTTGATTTTGTCCATGCTAACAACTGCCCTCTCCCTCCCACCATTCTGCTATTTACACGGATCATTAAAATAAACATTACAGCAGTACGTTTGAATGTTTGAAAGGATTTTGATGGAATAAAAACAAGCAGTCACCCCTGCACACGATGTATTCCGGTGCCACAGATGGTAGACATTCACACACTTTGCTTATTTTACATTTGTCTTCTGTTTAAGCTCCTAAGGGAGCTCTGGATGCAAATGTGTGGTGGTTTACTTGAACAAATGCATCTGCTATTAATGGTTAGATTGATTCCTTTCTAAAAAGCATCTCATGGAAAACATTGGTTCTGCCAGTGGTGCTAAAATATACACTGGAAATCTGAATCAGACACAGCAGTGCTGCTTGAGTTTTTAAACAGTCTGTGCTCTTACTGTCCAATGTATTAGACACACATATATTGTTGCTCTATCTTGTAGATGTACATAGCTCATCTGTTGCTTCATCCTTCATCCAGTTCCTGAGCTACAGATAAATGGATAAAGTCAGGACAGAGTCCTGGTTTATCCACTGTTTACAGCAGCTTCAGGTCATGCTGATATACAAATGATACACTTTTTAAATTTTTGCTGAGAACCAAGCTGTCCTACTGAACAGTGAACAGTGGAGAAAAGTGGCCAATACATATTTTGTCACATTGAACACAGCCCCAGAAAACACAATGAATGAAAAACTATTTTTAAGAATGTTTAAATCTACAGCAAAAGAAAATAAATAGTTTGGTTTGACTTGAAATGGTTCATTGTAAACAAAGTCAATGACTGATTGTTAAAAATACATCAAAAGGTTTTAAGGTTTTAAATCAAAATGTTTTAATGTGGACTGCTGACACCACTCTGGAGGAATTTTTACAAATTGTCATTTTTACAATATGTAGAAGTAACTAATAATTATGCATATTCCCTTTTGTTGCTGGTTCAAAAGCATCATTCATGTTGAAGAACAACTTCCTTGGTGAGTTAATGCATTGAGATATATGAGCTATATGAACAGACAAAATAAGGCATCATATAAAGGTGTTGGGAAAAACACACCTCTAATGTCTAATATTGTTCTTCCAGAATAAAATACACATTCATCTACCATGAAAATAAACTAATCTCACAACAGATATTTTTTTTACCATATCAACTGTTAAACAATAAGAATCTTATACAGTGCCAGAACTATTGCTTGGTGATGGGCATGTACGAATATACAAAGGGATGGAGTTCTATGGATCTACAATACCAAAAGCATGCATACATAACCTGGTGGGAAGTACAGACAGCAAATGGGCATCAGCAGACCGGAGTAAGTTTAAAGGACAATAAATGGACAACAGTGACTAAAGGTAATCAGGACCTAGGCCATATAAATATTCATAAACCAGAAGTAGTATTTTGTACTGAATGTGGTGCTGGAATGGAAGCCAGTGCAGGTCTTTTAACTTAGGACTAATGTGTTCCCAGAATCTGGTGTCAGTCAGAACTCTTGCAGCAGAATACTGCATGTACTGGGTTTTTTTAGACTTGTAGGGAGCCCAACTAGGACAAAAATGGCAAAAATACAGTCTTGAAGTGATTAATGCATGTATAAGGGGTTCAGCTACCAAGTCCCGGAAGAAAAGGGCACAATCAAGACATTTTTTTATGTGCGGAAAAAGGCCATTTTAATTATGTTGTTGATATGAGATATCATAGAAAGAGCAGAGTCCAAAATAACACCAAGATTGCAGACCTAGGCCATAGAGGATGTAATGAAACCTGGGATAGCCCATGTAGGTTGATAAATTTTCTTAAAAGTTGGAAGGGAATGCAATAAGAATGGGTTCAGATTTATTACTGTTTAATTTAAGGAAATTCTTAGCCATCCATGTTTTGATATCAACCAGAAACCTAAAACTCTAAGAGGTCCAAGGAGCGCATAGAAGGTTCAAACTCTGAATAGATGTTAACCTTCTCATTAAAAAATGCCAAAATAATAATAAAAATCACAGCAAAGGTCAAAGGAAGAGATTAATGGAAAACTATTAGGCTGCAGCAGTTTATTAATTGTAGAAAAAAGCACCATTGGATTTCTCTGGCACTTGCTCATAGTAGAATTCAAATCTGCTTTTGCCCTTTTAAGAGCTGTTTTATACTCAAGAATATGATCTCTATAAGCAACTGAGTGAACAGTCAATTTGGCTTCCCTGCTAAGGTGCTCCAATTGTAAGCCTTTCACTTTTATTAGCCCAAGCTCTGCAGTAAACCAGGGACCAGGGTAATGAAGGGACACAACCTGCGTTCGAAGAGGGGCATGCAAATCAAGTGTGCCAGAGACAATGCTAGTATAAAGGTTAATCAAGGCCTCAAGAGATGACTGGAATATGGATTTGATTTTGGGTATTCATAAAAACAGAGAGACTGATATTTCTAATATTCTAAAAGTAATGCTACACAGAGTGAGAGTTCTCTTAGACTAAAGAGAGAGGAATAGTTCAAATAGAACTGCTCCATGGTCAGAAATATGAAAATCATTAACGTGCAGGTTGGCAAGGCAACACAAAGAGTGGTGCAAACCAGATCAAGGATATGTTCCTTACTGTGAGTAGCACATGTTAAGTGAGGTCAAAGCAATGTAGCAGGTTAAAAAATTGGCAGAATGAGCACATTTAGTGGATTTAGGTGGGCGGTAAACCAATAACACCATTAAGGGCTTTGACACAGCAAGTTTCAGAGTAAGGCATTTGAAAAATGATGTAGGATGAACAGATACTGTATGAACCCTGTAGATGCAGAATGATATAGCACAGCCAGCCCACCTCTACAACCAGTGGTACATGGTTTACCAATATACTGACACTCAGGAGTTCTGGCTTCATTCAGTGCGAGATATTCACTTGGTTGCTGTAGTAGTCAAGACTATTGTCCATAATGACGTTGGCTATGAGAGTTGCTTTATCATTTAAAGAGAGCAAATTTAATATTCATGCAAAGGGCAGAGTCTTACAGGGCAGACAGGTCAGAAATCATAGGGCCTTTCAACAGTAGTGAGTGGTCCACTGAGCACAATGCTTTAGAACCACGTCGGCTTAAGGTCCAGATGCAAAGGAATGGATCTAGTCTTGTCACAATACCAAAATTGTGATTTTCAATACGATACCCTAAATATCTCAAAACAGATACTGAAATGATACCATGGCATAACCCTAAAACATCAGGAAAAGTGACATACTTTCTCTACAAGCTGAGGATGGTTGGCAAAACTGCTGGTATCTGCTTGTTAAGTGTGATGCCACACATGATGTTTCGCCATTTCTGCGTCCAATCGGGCCTTTGATCCTGTGTCATACATTCATAAGACATGTTTACTGTTTGAATAAAGATGAATGCCTCAATCAATTATGTGATCTCAGTTCAGCAGCTCAGAAAAAGGAATAAATTCAACATAAAAGGAAACAAACGTGTATTTGGCAGCACTTTTTTGCACATTCGCAGCTCATTCTGATCGGTGTGAGCTGCCATGTGGGCCGACTGCTCTGTCTCTGGAGTAGACGAGCCTTGTCGAAGGACTTGTTTCTCACGGAGCTCCTTCTAGAGGAGCAGAGAAGCCGCAGCGAGAGCTGTTGCTCCTGTTCACAGTCAGTCCCGGTGTTGTAATGAGTTGTGCTACCGGTTAGAAAAGACTAGTTGTGCTACCTTAAGAAATGACAAATAGGTCAAATGCTTTAAAATCACAGTTGAGCTGACGAGGAGCTTCAGTAATAACACCAGGAAGCACACAGCAGCCAGTGGCTAAAAGATGGCTAGTAGAACTCATCCTGAAATACTACTGACACACAGCCAAGTTAGATAAACCACGTTAGCCTACAAATCACAGCCACAACATACATCATGATAGAACATTTATGTCTACTCATCAAGACGTAAGAAGCAACATAACACCAAAACAGTGGCATCAGCGAGCACAAAGACTGTAAATATTGTATAAAGTATACTCTAGACAGTCAGATAAGTGGCCAAAACAATAAAAAGAAGTCATTAAAAAGGTTGAAGGAACTAAAAATTTAACTTAAAAAAAACCCTCAAACCTGGAGCAAAGTGACAGCCAAACATGCATAGAGTACTTGTGAACTAGAAGTTTAGGTGACAGATTGTGGTCTACCTGCCCTGGGCTGATCCCTTTAGGGTTCCTGGCCACTGAAAAACAGGGTGAAATGGGGAGCAGCAGATGGACTAATGTTGGCAATTATAGACACACGTACTGATGATATATGATTTCTTCTGGACCACAGACAACACATCAAACTATCATGGAGTACTTTAATCACTCCAAAAAACTACTACACAGTCCAATGCTGAAAGGCTTTAGACCCCTTGGCATTGAGCAGGGTGACTAAGCTGATGTGTAACTTCTCCAGAATGGCCCAAATTCATGATTTTCGGTGGAGTTTACACAAACTGTACATGCTCAGCTGAATACCGGTGTCCAAAGTAGGGGTGCGGGTGTCGACTTTTCTTTAATCCATCATACCCTCTCAAAATATTAAGATGGTATACAGTATTGTTGAGGGGGGGTGGGGGGTCAGGGGGTGTGTTTTCATCTCAGTGCAGCACAACCACATGCACGCCAACACAGCTTAATAAAAAACAGAAAACTTAAAAAATAAGTCAAATAAGGCAGGTTTTGCAACATTAAAAGCATAGCAGGCAGCTAAAAGGCTAAACACCACAGCACAGACTGTGTTCAAGTGAAGTGAAGCTCAAATCACACACACTGAAGATGAAGTCTAATGCCCCTCAGCACAAAGTGTGTTTTGTCTGTTTTCAGCTTCCTTTCTGTTTTTCAAGTCCAAATCAGCACTAAACCCACAATTGTGTGTGTGTTGGGGTTGGGGGGGGTGTGGTTTACTGTGCTTGTTATTTTTTTAGAACCCAATATCAGCAGTGAGTGAGCTCAAACAGTGTCCCCAACCTGCAGCTGTCTTAAATGCAAATGAATTATCTTTTTCCCTCATGTACTTAATTTGGTCAGACAAAGAACAGATGTTTGATTAAATTAACAGATATTTGACAACATCATAATTTTGAAATACAGTCCTCATTTTGGGATAACCTCCACATTTTTAAGTACAGCAGTATATGGTATTACCTTTATACCCCCCCACCCTTGTCCAGAATGGATTTTTCAGTCCACCGTATTTAGTGATTTTAAGGTTTGTCTAAATGTGTTTGGACATATAGTGAACATATGAGTAAAACATTTGTTTCTGTATTGTCTTGAATGTAGTTCAGGTCACCTAGAGTATTTTAATCCTTGTTTTCATTAGAATTTCACACTACTGTCTCAACCTTTATGGAAATGAGGTTTGCATTCTTTTGTTTGTACACCAGAGACTCAAAAGCCATTTGGTTACTGTCAAAAAAATGCAGGTTATTGAGGGGTGTTAATGTAATCACTGTGAGTGTTTAGCTATGGCTCTTGCTGAGCATAGTCTTTATCCACGCTTTACTTTCAAAAGAGGAAAGGGATATTACATAAACCATACATTTCTTGATCAGGGAATCACAAGCCGTTCTAAGCCGCGTGGTCTTGTTGACAAGTCTCAGATGAAGGGCTGTCATTTAGATGAAAGTGCCGCTCCTCACCTGGCGGAACATCTGGCCGAGGTGTGGAACAACAGTGATTACAGACCCACAGTGCTTGGCGGCTTGTCAGTTTGGGCTTTATTCCAAGGAACTGAGAGGCAGCATTGCAGAGATGAGAGAGTCTTCTCTGTACCTCCTTTCAGGAACAGGTGTTCCTCTGTTTCTCTTGGTTTTCCTTTCCTCTGCTTCCTAGTGTTCACAGGTATGTTAGCCCTAAAGTAGGTCAAAGCCACAAGAGGCTTTCAGCTTTGCTCAATTGCCATGTACAGCTTCTAAAGAGTCTTCTAAAGTCTTCTAAAGAGACCAAGTATCTCACACTACACAACTCCTGATACAACCATACGACTCGCATACCCAAGGAGGCACATATACATGGACGTACAGTTTGTTGCTCTCACCACCAAGAAGAAAAGATAGGTAAGAAAACTCACTGCATAGGGAGCTGGAGATAATTAGAATAGCATAACACATACTTCAGGTTACATTCCACTTTTAATGGTTCAGAAGTATCAGGCTTTCAGCAGTAGCAGATACCACAATGTAGATGCTGTGTTATTTAAGGTGGAATGGAAAATGAGAATAAAGGCTGTAAGAGTTTTTCCTCTTATAGATAGTTATTTATTTATTTATTTATTTATATTTACATTTATATAGAGCCTTTCTAGTCACAAAAGGACACTTAAAAATCACCACTGCACAGATGCAATTCCACTCAAAACACAATCAACACATACACTGGTGAGAAGCAGCAGCCAAACGCATACAGCATGACCACCCACCTGAAAGACTGCATCAGGCACTAGGGGATTCACCCAGGATAGAGCACCAATATGTGCAATCTAGCTACACGTAATGTCTTGTAATAATAATTCAGTGACAAATTTGAGATAAATTTCCTATTATATATGAGGCTGAAACAAAAACATCTAACCAAAAAATGTGTTTACCACCATTTATTTAATACTAAAAAAATTAATTTTTCAGTTTTGACAGAGCAATTGTTTGCTATTTTTCTGTTGAATAAGTCTTCAGCTGTGCAAATGTACTTGGCCTACATGCTTGTTTTTTCCTCATCTCTTCACTTTTACATATAATAATATTATGCACTGTAAGTAATTGTGCTTAAAAATGTTTGCAATATTTGATGGTGAGGGAGCCTTGACCAGTCCTTTTGCACATACAACTAGGTCTTTCCTGGTAACTATTTTTAGAGTCAACCTATAAACAAAATCCCACACAACACATTTGAAAGCGGCCAGTTTTCAAGTCTTTTCACCTGTGCATGTTTTCAAATGTCTTGTATTACGTTTGTGTGAGTTAAGCTTAGTTACAAACAACAACAACCAAAACAAATCCAAAGTCAGTTACTTAAAAATAGAGTGCATTTACACACAAAAAAAATTTGACCTTACCTATGCCCATGTCAAAAGATTTTTCCCAGGACAAAAACCACAAAACTGAGGACTCCAGTTAGGCCATTAACTGGGCTGGAGCAGGCATGTCTAATCAGTCCCACACAAACTTCTACCATAATTTTCCAGATGATCCCAGTAGCCCAGTGTTCTATAATATGCTCCAAATGCTAGCCTCCTCCCTTATTTCCTTTGTTTGATTTTCCCTCCAAAACGTTACCACACTACCCTGTGCCTAATAGGCCTCCATGCCCTCTAGTGTCCAACAAATGGCAGAAAATTTGAATGTGACAAGAAGATAAAGCTACTTCATATGGAATTGAGTTTGGATGAAGCAACTTGCCTCCAATACATTGTACAATTCCACTTGTTAGCAAGATTGATAGCTAGGACATTGTTTGGAATTTTACCCAATTTCTGCTAGCTAGATTTATATATATATATATATATATATATATATATATATATATATATATATATATATATATATATATATATATATATTGAACACACAAAATATTGTAAATAAAGTAAATTAAATGAATTTAAACTATAACTTAAGAGGAACATCTTGCTGACTTGAGATATCAGTTGTTGTTTTTTTGGAAAACTCAGCACCCTTGGAGGAGAAAAATAATTCCCAATTAAAATTTTTCTTCCTGTATTTATATAGTTTTTTTTTTTTGTAAGTGAGAAATCTCACCATGTAAAACCAGCCTCAGACCTAACTTCTTCATTACATATAGTGAAACTGAAGAAGAGCATGTTTCTTAAAATTTTCTGTACACAATATAAGGAACCAGAAAAATCAGAAAAGTGTCCTGAAATCAGGGACTGATATAATGATCTAGGTCTAGTGCCTGAGGATGGACTCAGTGTTTCCAATATCAAGCTCTGAGAGGTGCATTGTGATTTTATTAGCTACTACTATTACTTTGTTTCTTTGTTGTGCCATCTGTTGGTGGTATGTCCTGCTTCTACCCCTGAACTCAAGGATTAGGGTTGAGGAGATCATATTTCACATCAAATGGGGTCTGCCATCTTCAATATATCACAGTGTGGTCATCACTTTATACTGTCCAAATTCATTTCCTTCTCTATTTTCTAGATCATTTAGAAATTCAGCTCACCTGAGGCATGTTTTGGCTTGGCTAGGGCCCCTAAGAAATTGCTGAGTTGACCCCCCACGCAGTGAGTTAGCAGTGGGTAAGGGATACATCAATTTATGGCAAAGAGGCACAAGAGAATGATTACAGTTATTACGGGGCCTCTGGACCTACGTGGTTGAGGATCGACACGTGCTGGCTGCACGCTTGAAGAGCTGGGAGAACAAGTGCAAGAAAAAAAAATGGTGTGACCTAAGGGACAGAATCTGGACTTTTAAGCTCACTCCAGCTGCTGATGTGGGTGGAAAATAGGGAGCAAGTTCCCCTCAACCCCAAGGGGAAGTGCTATTGACGTCAGAAAAGTGTTCTTGCTCACTGGTCCACTGTTTTTATACCAGTTTGCAGAGGTTGGATTACGGTAGAAGAGAAAATTGGAACCGGCAGAAGGAAGAGTGGGGAAAAAAGGGCTTTTGCATTGTTTCGAAACCAGTCTCACTTTTACTTTAGCAAAATACATCTGGCTTTTGTATTCTTTTGTTAGGTCTTTATTATTCTACTTCAATTAGTGAGTCTTGAAAGCCTCATTTGTACTATTCCTTATCAGAATCAAAGTGTTCGGTCCAGTTTGTAAGAGAAATTTTATTATACAAATTTTCAAATGTGCAACCCAAAAGGGATTTCATAATTACACCTAATTCAAGTGGGAGTTTTAATAATTTGCTCCAAAATGTGTATATATGTTTTTTGTACACGCCTACACCATTACAAAATCTGGCATTGAAACAATCATGCTAGTAACAATCTGAATGTTCCTTTTCGTTACTTGCCAAGAGAATACAATAATTTTTCCACTCTCTGAGACTTTACCATAAGTATCCTGCTGCTCAAATGTGTCTCCTGAGATAAAGAATCTCCTCTTCTCATATTTGCCAGATGACCACAGATTAATCTGTGTGATTATTCCTTTTAGAAAACATTATGGGTTTTAATGCTGTTGCATCTGAATAAATGAAAATCCAAATAATTTACACACACCACAAAAGGTCAAACACTTAACATATACATATATACATATATATATATATATATATATATATATATATATGTGTGTGTGTGTGTGTGTATTAATTACTTTATCATTTCATTTGTCATTTACTATAAGCTCAGTTAACTGTTCATTTTAATTTGTAATTGTTTTTCCTTATATTTATATTCACCTGTGTCCTTAAAATTAACATAAAAATAGCCTTCAGAAATATATGCAATGTTAAATGCTATTCTAATATTAGGTAAAGATTGTCTTGAGAATGAGAAGAATGTTTAGTCTTTCAATTCTATATTTAAGGAACAGTTAAACAGCATTTTAGCCCATTTTTACTTTTTTGTTTGTTTGTTTTTGTTTCGGTTTTGAAAACCTCAGCTCTTGCAATAAGAAATGTTTGTTTATTTATAAGAATCTTGTAAACCTATGACAGTATGTATGATATCCTCTATTTAAAATGTAACCAGCTTGACATCGTAAAAATAGAAGAACCGGTGAAAAACTTTTGGGGCAATAGAGTACACTTTTATACATGGGGCTATATAGAACCATCCATAGCATATTCTCTATCAATCTGAAGAACTCCTCCATGATGCAAAGAGCCACTTTACTATGCAAAAGGTTCGTTGAGTGTTCAGGGTTCTATATAGAACCATTTTCTTTACTAAAGACCCTTTAAGAACCCTCATTTGTAAGTGTGCACTTTAAAAAGTAAACACTCAACTGACAGTACAGTACATGCTGTAAACTCATAAGAAATAGCAATGCAGTGATGTGATGGATCATTTATACTTTTCAACGATAAGAGACTTGAGAGTCAACTTGGACTCGTGACGAGAGATATGAGACTTGACTTGGAATTGCCCCTCTAAACTTGATAGTCGATTTGGACTCAAGCTCAAAGACTTGAGACTTGATTTTGACTTGCAAAAAATGACTCTGGCATTTACTTTCATGGAAAGTTAACCTTCTCCTAAACTTGTAGTCACTTCCAACTTAAGTTAAGTAATATATCTGAATCATCTGAAATACATCAAAATTACCCTCCTATGGAGCAGGAATATAACAGCGTCCTGAAGTCTTTTCATGCTTTTCAACTTTCAGATGTCTCTCTACCTTCCAAACTAAACTAGTTTCTTGGCCTTGGCACAGCAATGCACAAGAGAGCCCCTGAGTAATTTCAGACCTATTTACAGAGCCAGGGCTGCATACATAGGCCAGGTCTTTCTCAAGAGTGCAGACTGCTAGCAAAAGCTGAGATTCTCTAAAATTTATAAAAACTGTATTGGATTAAAACGAGGTAGTGTCGCAGTCACACAGCTCCAGGGGCCTGGAGGTTGTGGGTTCGATTCCAGCTCCGGGTGACTGTCTGGGAGGTTTTGGGTTGTTCTCCCTGTGTCCACGTGGGTTTCCTCCGGGTGCTCCGGTTTCCTCCCACAGTCCAAAAACACACGTTGCAGGTGGATTGGCGACTCGAAAATGTCCGTAGGTGTGAGTGAATGTGTGTGTGTCTGTGTTGACCTGTGAAGGACTGGCGTCCCCTCCAGGGTGTATTCCCGCCTTGCGCCCGATGATTCCAGGTAGGCTCTGGACCCCCCGCGACCCTAAATTGGATAAGCGGTTACAGATAATGGATGGATGGATGGATGGATTAAAACGGTGACCATTGCCTTTAAGTCTCATGTGCATTACTGAAGACATTTTCTGATGTTGGATATATAGTTCTGGATCATAAAATCAATGTAATCACATCCTAAAATATAGTGAGAGGCTTTATACCTCTTTTGTCTATGGACCCCCACAGGACCAGCACTCGTACCATCGCAACACACACTGACACACCACCACCATGACCCACCACCCAAATTATACATGCCCTGTGGTCCTGAGCATTGAAGAACAGTATGAAATGGGGATAAGAAAGTATGCAAAGCAACAGGCGAACTACAGTCTCTAATTTTAGAACTACAAAGTACTCCTGTATGGTCAGTGGAGCTGATAAAATTAACATTGAGTGTACATACAAGGTAGGTGTTCCTAATCCAGTGATCATTCGGTGTATAGTGCACATTAAAATAGCTGAATTCACTAGCTAGCAGGAGAGGAGTTGAAATGTTTGAATGATATATAACTTTGCCTCATTTTCGGACATTTCTACACAGTAAAGATTTGCACTCGTGTCAAAATGACACAGAAATTACTACTCAGTCAAAATATCAGTGACAAGCCATGGGCCAAAATCAATATCCATTCTGTGTTCTGTTAATGAATACTAAGAAAATAAGAAAAAGGTTATGACTGTTAGACTTTGTAATGAACAGGCACTGCGAGGAGAGCAAGTGGAGCTGTGTAATGTTTGTTTTACACAGACGAGACATTCCCCAGAAGAATAGGGGGAACAGTCGGCCAAATGACAGAAGGCAGTGATTAAGTTCCTCGAAGGTTAACTTTCAGTGCTGTCAATGGAGGTTCCTCTTGTTTTGAAATAAAATAAATAGTGTTTGTTTATTAGTCAAATGGCACCTACCGCATGTGCTTAATCTTCCAAAGGCAAGGCTTAAAAGGCATCTGTGGAATATACAATTTATGTTTAAATGTTTGTAAAAAAACCCTCTAATGATCAGTGAATTCATCTACATACTTTAAGGGTTGAGCCTAGATGTTCAATAGTGCACACACAGCTTGTATAGTCTTTACAGAAAAGCAACCAGACAGAATAAAATCACCATTCCAAACATTAGAAAGCCAAAATTTAAAAAGCCAGCATTGAGCTGTGAAGCATCCAACATATGTACCTGTTTTCACTAATACTATCATGGCTGAATGCAAACAAATCCTGTCAGAATCTGAATAAATGAAGGCTGAAATTTTGGGATCAAGGACACGAGCTCTCCTTCTTGCAGCCCATTAGTGGATTATTAGCTACCATTTCTTATGTAAATGAGGTATAGCAGAGAATAACTCTTCACAGGACATGAGTTCTCAGAGAGAGAAAGAGAGATATATAGCTATATCCTTTCTTTTTTTTATGTATTTATTTTTTAACAACCTGTTAGTTTATATAGTTCTTTGTATTTTGGAACTAGGTCCATAGGTTAATTCTCCGCCCTATATTGGTGCATTTTTTTTTTCTTATTGCACTACACATTTACACTTTTAAACATACATAAGTCCCACTCCGTGACTGTCTGTGAGGAGTTTGGTGTGTTTTCCCCAAGTCCATTTGGGTTACCTCCGGGTGCTCCGGTTTGCACCCACGGTCCAAAAACACACGTTGGTAGGTGGATTGGCTACACAAATAGTGTCCATAGATGTGTGTGTGTGTGTGAGTGAATGTGTGTGTGTGTGTGAGTGAATGTGTGAGTGTGTGTTGCCCTGCGAAGGACTGGACTCCAGGGTGTGTTCCCACCTTGCACCCAGTGATTCCAGCTAGGCTCTGGACCCACCCGACCCTGAACTGGATAAGCGGTTACAGACAATGAATCAATGAAACACATACATACATACTAGACTAGTTTATTTGTGGGTATAATTTATTTTAGAAATAGTTGGTTTTGTTTTCTTTGTATTTTGGATCATAGTTTATTTTTTTATTTCTCTGCCCTTCTTTGGTGCAAATTTTTCCTTTTTGTATTAAACTATACAGAGTCCACCATTTGGCTGGGAATGAGCAAACGAGCATTCACGCAAGTGCATATATCCTGCCATTCACGTACCATGCACTTACACCTGTATGCATGTTCTTATGTGCCTGCATAAAAGCATATGTGCAGACGCGGTTGAATCATTACGTTTTCTTCCTGCTACCTGTATGGAGAAAACTAATCCCGCAATGGAACACAAGATGATATATACAGCTTTAGAAGCACTGACCTTGCTTAAAATTCTAGCTTCTAGCTTATGATGAGTCTTGGAAACATAGTATTCAGTGTATTTTGCTTAGCTTGAAGATGTAGTGAATCAATAAATAAAAAAAAGAATATGGAGAAAATGTCTTAGGCGTAATGTAAATATTGTAAAAGAATTTTTTTTAAAAAAATAAAATGCATGGAAAAAAAAACAGCTTCAGTTGAGTGTTTAGAAAGTCTATTTAAGAGACATGTTTTAGTGTTTGGGCGATGTTTGTATTTTAGTCGATATGCGTGATACTTTTTAATATCATCTGAAGCACAGAGTGCAGCCTGATGCTTCCCACCCCATCCCTCCCTTAGTGCACCTACTTAGCAAATAATGGGCACTAACTGCTTCACAGCAGGGGTGTGGGGGATCTTTGCCTTAAAAAAAAAAAAACATTTACTTTTCGTGCTTTTAATGTTAAAAGAACACTAGCTAGATTTTTTATTTTATTTAATTTTATTTGCTCCTGGGCTCCCCCTAAAGTTACAAGATATAATCTACTTTTACAGCACTCTCTTGAAATCAAGAATGTGGCTTGGTTATCTACCCTCCTTCATAAGTTACATAGTACAGTTTCTGCAGTGCTGAGCCCAGAGGAGCAATGACAGAAGTTCTGCTCTGCTTTTTACAGGTATGTGAATCATCACAATGATTACAAATGTATGATTTTACCAAGCCCCACTGGCAATGTTAAAGCATGTTAATGCTCAGTGTTACCAGTCCCATGTAAGTTTTACCTGATACATCACCAACAAACACAACAACACCTCACTTACCTGCCTCATCCTCTGTATACCTAGAACATCACACACCTCAGCCGTTCCACATTTAGAATGCATTTCCCCAACTAGTTGGTGCTCTCCTCTTTTTGGCCACTAAAGCCAAACTGCACAGTCAAGGATGTGGCAAGCTTGGCTAAAAAAATTAAACACTTATATAGCAGTTGTCCAGAAAATAAAATTAATTTAAAATATTTATGAAATATTTTTTTCAACTAAAACACAACTATATATATATATAATATATATATATATATATATATATATATATATATATATATATATATATATATATAGTTGTTTTTGAGTCATAGAACATGTAACAAGTAATATGTAAACAAAATTTTATTTGCAAGTAAACTTCAGACATTATTATTATTAAAGTTCCTTCACTTTAAACTCCTTTAAAAAATATCATTGTGTTATATGTTATATTATCTTTCTTTGCTACACTAATGCAGACCTCTTCTGTTGTGTTATCATTCATCCCCTCTTTCTTCTGTGGCCCAGTGTACAATTTAAATCCACATTTTCTCTGTTATCAGTCACCTTCCTGAGAACTTAAAACAGTGACCACTCCTATCGTCCACTCTGCTCTGTCAAGCATATGAAGACAAGCAGACCTAGATAATGGCCTTGACAAAGTCTGCATGCATGCTTCACTCTCTCTTTCTGCCTTTCTCTGCCTTAAAACCCCCCTCTGAGATTCTGGTAAGAGGGAGTAAGATATGTTGACAGAAGGAAGACCACTTTTTTTTTGCTCCACATTCCTCAGGCGGCTGGGCCCTCCGTAACTCACATGCACGTAACGCCGTGGCTCTTATGTAAGTCTTGAACCTGGCTTGACCTCAAACTGTTCATGCTGACCTGTACCCTCTGACGTACCTAACTATCACCTGCTGACCCCTTTTGATCCTGACACATTTTGGCCATAGCCATGTTGACAGAGACTCAGACTGATATAAAACTGACCTACCGTGTACACAAATAGACCCACACATTAATGCTGTGTTGTGAAATGTTCCATCCCAAGTATATATGGCCAGCTGCAGTCATATGATGGTCCATTTTCCACTGATACAAGGAGAAATTGGTGGAGAGCAAGAGTCAGTAACAGTAAGTGGAGCTGTAAGGTTGGAGGATTTACCTAAATTCTTAAAAATAAAGGTGCTAAAAAAGTTTTTTTTTTTTCATCAGTGCCATAGAAAAAAACCACTATAAATTCTATAAAGTATCATTTTTGTTTAGGAGATGTGAGTGTGAAAAACCATTTAAAGGTTTTAAAAATATGTTCTTAACCCATTTAAACATATTAGCAAAATATCTTTTTATCCTTTTTATTATTAGGAGTGTAGGGTTCTTTAGTATAATGCAAGTGTCTACACCAGTTTGCTGACCATGGAAAGTAGTAAAGGCTAATTAATGACATGCCCACTTTTCAATGTACCGTGTATGAGCGTTTGAGGAAAAACAAATGTTCTCCACAGTACAGAATTTGCTTATTTTACTATAGTCAAATAGTCAAATCCTTCCAGCTTAGGTAAGTTCAAATTACCTGCGGAAGAAGTGTAACAGGCTAATGATTTGTTACCCTGTTAGCATTATGTGAGTGTTTGAAACTTTCTAAACACTGAAGCAGTTTTCAGAAGACGGAAGACACACATATGTCATGTCTTAATTGAATATTTGAATGAAACACTGTCTGCTTCTGTTTGAATATGAAAGTTGAAATTATATTATCTAGCAGTAAACTTACAGTAAAGATAGTCTGGAAATGTTGTGATTTATTTCTGCCTTACTAGCATGTCTCAGATGCAATTCAGGTATAGGTACCTTCATTCAAATCCTTGCCTACTGAGGCACAGGCCGGGAGGCTGCGAGGTGGCTACATTCTGTTTCAGGCACAGCCTGTGTCATCTGCTGATTATAAATGCAGCAGTACAGGAATGGTAATAGCAGGCAGCCTTGTAAATGTTTCTATGGTGATGAATGAAGGAGAGTTTTGACAGTTGTGTAAGGTGACAAATACGCACAAATACTCAGCTCCCTTTCTATTATACAGTATTATAATATAAAATTAATTTAAAAAATGTAAAGGTGTCAGAGGTGGCTATTGAATGTTTCGATGAGGTACCGTAAAGGATTACTAACTGGGGTCACTGTCTATGGAGTTCAAAGATATGTCACTATGTCCAAAACTGTTCAAACCCTATTCACTATATAGTGCACTATACTGGGGTTATGCCATTTTGTAGTAGTGTCCAAAAACACAGTGGACAATTTTCAGTGCACTCAAACTAACCAAAAGTGCCTCATACATTAATGGATAGTAAATATCCACAATTCATGGCATTGTTTGGTAAAAACCCACAAGGTAGAGTCTGAAATTGTTCACCACCCTTGTGAAATCAGTTCCCCATAACAGTGCACTGTATGGTGAGCAATATGGGTAATAGTGAATAGGGAGCCATTTTAGACACAGCATGTTGTGTTAAAGTGAATTCCATGATTCATTCATTCAACATGTAACCTAATAAAAATTAAAAGCTAATATAAACCCAATTTCCAGGAATGTTGGGCAATTTTGTTAATAAAGAAAGAAATTATGAAATAACTAAAGTTTGGGAGAAGGACACACCAAAACTCCTCGTCTTCATTATTATGCACCCTATATATCAATTCTAAATTTGATGCCTGCAACACACTTAACACTAAAGGCGCTGCACCTGGTTGACCTGACTGCACATCTGCACAGCTTTTCTGCTTAATTTTAACATTACACAAATGCAGTCAAATTCTCTTGACTTATTATATCCACAAAACCACTGTAAGAAATTACAGCATGGACCCAAATGTGACTGGCATACCTCACTGCACTCAACAATATTATTATCATAATAAATGTTCCAAACCAGTGTGTCTTCCTAGAGATAGGTTGACCATTTGACTTATTTAGCATTTGAACAGGCAAAGCAGGAAGAGCCACAACAGCTCTCACTGTGGGACCAGAAGACCTAATCAATATCAAAGGAAGTTTATTACTGAGTAATCAAAAACCAACACAGACAAAGGGAACTAGTCTAAATATGAAGGTGACAGAACTCAATTTTCACTGAGTTAGAACTTGAGTGGTATTTACACATGGACTGTATTCAGACAAAACTGACATCACATCCTTCAGGAGGAGCCTAAGGGAAGGCGGTATTGTCAAACTATATAAGCTGTGTTTTTCTACTACTCAATGTTCAGTCTAGCTCCGCTGAATCCATGGTACATCACTGTATCTTACAGCTGCTTACTGTAATAAAATTTTTCCATTTTTCATCAATTTTTGAGAGACGTCCCATTTTTCCTACAGCACTGAGTGAGTGGTTTTGCTCAATTCATAAAATCAGCAAATCTCAACCTGTGATATGTGTGTGGTAAGCATCTTAATGTAATACGCTATATATCATCTGAAAATTAACACTACAATGGCCAGGATCCGGTAACTACTAGAACGAGCACCATGGTCATTTTGACTAATATTTGCATGTGTATTGATAATATACAGTATAAATAAATACATAAAAAATTCGTTTTTGTTACAATATGTCATAAAATGACAGAAAGACAATAATAAATTTTATTAATTATTATTTATTTATTTATTGATAATACTTAATGTGTAGTTCTAGTTAGTGTACTGTTGCAATATATGAGCATAATGTATTACATCATATATAGATTTACTGTGAAATAAAAACTATAACAAAAATCATTTAAAAATTACTTGCAAATATAAAGAACAATAACACTTAAATATGATTTACATAACAAGTTGAAAGTTTTTTTATAAACATAATGCCCAAATGGTGGCGTCAAGCCCTGCTTGCACATTCTTTACTTTCATGTGATTCCCACAAAGTGATTCACTCTCTTTTGTAGTTAATTCAACAGCGCAACGTTTTACGGGACGCTTTCTTTCTGAGGTAAACCGTAGCTGCGTTGTCAAGGTAACGACTGACACGCTGAAAGAGCAATAAAACAAGCTGGCTTGGCTAGACGAGGGACCGCTCATGATGTAGACTGTCAAAATGACCTGTTCTTTCCAGGTTTATGTGCTCAGAACACTTTTGTGATTTGTAATAATAATTTCAAAACAATGTTAGATTTAAATATGCTCCAAAATAATAAAAATCACATCTCTTTGGACTTGGGGGGGTGGGGGGTGGGGGGGAAGGGGGTTATGTGACAGTTATTATATTATCTCAAAATTTCAAAAAGGCCAAAATGATGTCTCTTCCAAATTCACTGAAAGGGAATTATTGAATATCTAAAGTTGTCATGCCCAAATTATACAAAATTTTCATAAATCTGTTCAATTTATATTTGTGTTTTACATAAAACAATAAACATGTAAGCAAATATCAGGTTAAAAAGAGGCTAGGACAAAGGCATGTTTGCCTCTGTTTTATATCAAATTTCCCTTATTATACTTTGTAGATAATTCTTTTAATTTGGGAACTAAGAATTAAATTGTTGAGGTTTTTTAAAAATGAAACTTTTGACCATTCTGCTCAATAGCCTATGGTCATCATTATCTGGTTCTCCTCTTTATGATGCATCATATGAGATGGATCTGGATTGAAGGCAGGCTGATCAACCACATGCATACTCTCTATAAGGCTACACTGTTGTAGCAGGTGCAGACATATTTCATTGTTTTGCGGCATTAACCATGGACTTCCTGAAATAAAGATGTCACCATAATCTCCACATCAGTTGTAAATTCACAAATGTGCAAGTGGTCACCCATGCAGTGGTCACTGATGCACCCCTAGATCATGACAGAAGTTGACTTAGCACTTTTCACAGATAACAGTCTGAATGGTCCATTTCATCCTTGGCACAGATTACCCAATATTCTTCCCAAAACAAGCTGAAACATGGACTCAACTAACAGTAGCACACATCTTTCAGACAATCGGAGGTGAGCTCAGGCCCAAAGAGCTTGGAAAGTTTCTGCATAGAATTGAGGTACAGAGCTGTCCTTGTTTAACAGTGTTTAAGGTTGCATTTCTTTATGCTGGTCTCTACCCTCTTACACAGTGCAGTCTCTGCAGTGCTGAGTCCAGAAAAGTAATGACAGAGGTTCCATTCTCCATTTTACAAGTCAGTGAAACATCACAGTGATTTAAAAAAAAAATTGTAAAATATATTACATAGTCTTCCTTTAAGAGAATAAGTAAATACAAAATACTTGTTTAAAATGCATTTCCCTGAAATGGTTTTTGTAATATAGAGCAGGGTAGATGTAGTAAAAATATTTGAGAAAAGGCAAAGAGAGCTGCTCTATGAACATCGAGGGACAAAAAAAATATCAACAATGATGTAATTTTCATTTTGGGCGCAGCTGAGCAAGCCTGTTAATTAGTGGGCAGTGGAAGCAGGCCAATCTCAGACCTTTCACTTTTCATCCCAGCACTCAGAAGAGGGATTCATCACACGAAATTTTGGATGGCCCGGCAAGTTCTCATGACTCACTTTATTCAGTGTCCACTCATGTGGAGAGGCCTCAGTCTAATCGAGAGTGACGTGACAAATTGATCACAGCAATCAAAGACACAACATCAAGAGACAAAGCCCAGCTGGTTCGCTTCTGGGGTCATGGGCAATTCATACACGACTGGAGGACAGGTCATGTGAAGAGGTTAGTGGAGGTCATGGGTTCTGTCCTCCTGTTAATGGACAGATGTTGCTGGACAGGCGGCTACACGTCTGACAGCCAACTTGTTAGTCCTCGTTCCTCATGTCCCGAAACCTTCCAGCAACCCTGCCTCCCAAACCACTCATCAATAAACCAAGATCAAGAGGAAGATGGAGCATAAACACAGGAACCTTCCTTCTCAAACTCAACAACCACAAGCAGCAAGAGGGTGGAGAATGTGCTCTGTGAATTGAAATCAAGGTGGGGCATTACAACAAAAGTCTGGCAAGTGGACAAGAGAGTGGTTTTGATGCTAATAGTAAAGGACAGAGGAGAGGAGAAGGAAACATGACTGTGGGATTTGCAGATGAAGTTATTGTATTAAACTGCCCATGTGGTACATATTTCCTTGGCTAATAATATCTGTGTGGATTTCAGTACCAAAACCAGTTGTAGCTCTTTTTAACACAATTTCCAATCCCTTATAAATGAGATACATCTGTTACTGCAACTTCATCAGCATTGTCTCAATCCTTCTGCAAACAAATTTGCAGAGAAACCTGGACAACTTGTAAGTTCAGTCATAGGGTCAATCCCATTTCTTATTTTTACCGCTACCCCTTGTTTAAGAGTGACACCTTCACTATTTGGAACTGATTTACAAGGTGTAGTTGTTCAACTTCATGTACAAAATGGGACAACATTTTAAGAGCCTTTACATCATCAGAACACAAAAAAGAACAATAACCTGGCTACTGACAGCTCTGCCAGTCTGCAGTGATGTCAGAGGAGTACTGCTGGACTTTAGTTAACTTTAGGGCATCATACACCATCATATTATCAGCCACTTCTATGATATAAAGCTGAATTCAAGTTCTTATTCGGCAGCTTTTTGTTCAGTACCATTTCCACCTTAAATGTTACAGTAATGTCAGACACTACAATGTAATTGCTTGACCATTTACGGTGGAAGAAGAAATTTACTATCCCACTACTGAGACACCAGCATACTAGTAGTGATGTTTTATGATTGTTATGAATGAAAGTGTCATGACACATTAAAGCTAGATTAAACTAAAATAATACAGTGGCTATTATAGTATTTAAAAAGATAATATACTGATATCTGTGGGTTTTTTTAGTCGCTTATGAATCATAGGGCATTCATAAGACTCTGAAGTATGCCTCTGAAAAATCACAATTTTAAAGGCTATTATATGGCTTTGAGGGCCCTAACTCTTCGTCATACCCCTCTATCCCAACAAGAATTGAGGCTCGCCTACCCCTAGACAAAAGTACTGAATAAACTCTCTCGCAGTGGTGAAAGCATTTTTTCAGATGTGAAACAAGAGTGGACATTCATTAGTTTTGGTGTTCTACCAGGTCTTTCATGGTTGTTCGGGGCTTGTATGTGTTTTAATAATTGTATTTAGTTCAAGTTTGGACGTAATTATCTTGTATCTGATTTCTTCAGAAACATGTCATGAACAAATTAAAACCAAAATGAGACATACAGATTTCTGGGCAGTGCAACAATAAAATTAAATCTCTCAAAGAACAGCATGAATGCTCTGTAGACATCCAAGGATTCAGCCTCTCCTGACCTCATGGAAGAGAACAGATACAGCTGGACACAGCTGGGTTAGAAGATAATCTCTGCAGACACTAGAGAGAGAGAGAGAGAGAGAGAGAGAGAGAGAGAGAGAGAGAGAGAGAGAGAGAGAGAGAGAGAGAGAAAGAGAGATCCAAGGTTGGCCACACAAACTTTGGGGCCAGTTTGTGTTTTGAAGAGCGATGGTGCCCCCTACAGTCCTCTTAAAGGAACACACTATACATAGAGAACAACTTTTTACCATTTTACTCTTTAACAATTGCACGATTCCATGGCTTAGTTCTTTAGGGTTTAGTTCAAATCAGAGGCTCAAACCATGTGTCCAAACATGCCTGATGAAGAGTATGAAATTGTCCTCTCCATTCCATCAGCATGGTTCTCTGTTCTGTCTGTCTTCTCCATAATTAGCCATAATCCCTTCAGTAGACTTCCAAGACAAAGTAAAGAAACAGAGAGGCTGTTAGAGGATTATGGAATCTGCTTGACTCACCAGTGTTGACTGCTGTGTTTCACTAGACTACGACTTTCATTTTGCCATTCTATTTTATATATATATATATATATATATATATATATATATATATATATATATATATATATATATATATATATATATATATATATATATATATATCAATGGGCGACATGTGCCAGTAGCTGCTTGTACTACAAGCCTTTTCAATAGCTTTTAGAATAGAGTGAAGACTATTTTCCAGTCGTTTATGGCCTACAAAGCTGTGATGAAGTTGCTCGTGGTTGATGCTGCAGGCCACACAAGTGCAGTGTGTGGGTGAAAGCATGTGTGGCTGCTGCTAGCATAGTAAAAACATTATAATTGTAAACCTCTGAAGCAGGGTTAAACGTGTCAGTAAACTCACAGCCCACAGACTGCTCTTTCCATGCACATGTGGATATGAACTCAGTGAGATGAGATTTCCTGCTTAGGTTACAGTGCGATATTGCCTGCTAAATCTACACTACAGCCAGAAATGTGTGGCTAATGGATCATCCAATGACATTAATAGGGGTTTACCCCCCTTTACAGCAGTAAGAAAACTTTACTCTTCTTTAGCGGGCTTAAGAAGAGATGTTGGAACACTGCTATAAGCATTTGATTGCAATAATGGGTGTGGATACTAATGTTTCCACAAAATTGGTGAGGATTATTACTCCTATAGCCAGGTGACAGGCATTGAGCATGGGGATATTAGTTTCATGTGTATTGACGTTAAATTTCATGCTTTTCTATGAAGATTATCTAAGCTGTGTGTGCATATAAATGTGTACATACCTCCTTTGTAAAAGAATTTAACACTTTCTTGTTTACTACATAATTCTATATGTGTTCTTTCATAGGAATGTCAGATGTCCAAATTTTTAACTGGTACTGTACATTCACAATATATGGAATATATAATTGTATTATGTTTCAACATATATGTGACCTTTGTACTATTTTGAACAAAATATAATGTTTAAATTGTTTGTTTGTCATTGCATTCTATGTTTATTTATATTTTTCCCAGTATCCCCACATTTTGGAAACAGGGTTATTATTAAATATACTGATTACAAGGGTGTGTACCACTTTTGGTCTTATAGTGTTTATGCAACTTTTCCAAACATGAAGTGCCATACTCTTTTTAACTGCCCTGGAACATACTGCCTTCCAAAAATGAATCAATTTGGTATGGCATAAGGAATTTCTGAAAGGACAATGCCGCGCTCAATAAGGCATACTACAGAGGATGGTCTTAAATTAAGGCATATTAAGGGTTCTTTAACTAGAAACAAACATGAAAATCATGCTCTTTATACCCTCTGAGACTTCAATTTAGACTTGATCCAGTTGAACTTACTAATCCTAAATCTTATTTACAGCAGGACTTTGTCATGCCTGTGTAGCTGCCAAATCCAAAGAGAAGGCCACAAAGCCATTCCAGCTCAAGAGGCACTTGCTTGACAAAGTTCCCTAGCTTAAATATGTCCAGGCTTGCCCAGGCTCTTATGGTAATGATAATAAAGCTGTCACCCAAAGTTTTGTGCAAACAATGTTTTATTGCAGTTCCCAGAACAGAACAAACATTTTGGCTACTATAATACGTCAGCCATATTTTGATGATTAAACTGGTCTGATTACTTTGTTTAAACAAACATGTGATATGTTTATAATATGGTTCAATGTGCTATACAAATGAAAATGAAGTTCAAAGTTTAAGCACTCTTGATCATTTTTGTTGCCAAATATAGGAATCCTATCCCTAGCATTTTATATATAAAGCATTTTATTCACATCAGAACCTAGCTTATGTCTATTAATATTTTATATGTCTGCAAAAAGGGCAAAAATGGGCAAAAAGTTAATATGAACTGGAAGTGGTGGTACTGAACGTGTATTAATGGTGCCAGTAGGGCTTGGCATGGAGTGATTATTCATCTCTGTGTAAATAATTACATCACAGAGAAACTACAGAGCAATTTAGGATCCAAAGAATGGGTCCTCCATATAGTGGTAGTCAGGGTTAAAATAGATAAAATAGGGTATAATGTCTGATATATCCTGGCCACTATGTGCAATTATACTGGCTTTTTTATACTGTAAATATAAATCATCTGAAAAAAATGATGTGATGTCAATTTAATATAATGCCTTCTGCCCAACTCCTCAAGATCCAATCAGGGCTGAGCAGTTTTGTCTGTATCCGTGTTGGTACCTTGAGGAAAAAGTAGTCCAGATTGGATGCCTGAGACAAGATCCTATATGAAATATTAGGTGTACAAATACATGCAAAGTGTTCACTGTGTAACATAAACTTGTAATTGAAAACTTAAACATTTCCAGTGCTTGTCATTTTATGTTAACATAAAAACATTACCGTATGTTAACATTACTTATACAAATTTAAATAATCAACAACAAAAACCTACAAATAACGTAGTATGATCACTTATTAATCAATACCATGTGCATTGATTTGGTCTGTCCTTGGGAGTAATATTGTATATTGCATGTGAGTTTTGGTTTAGACAATTTAAAGTTTGCAATTTTGATGTTAGTGTTTATAGCATTAATTCATTCATTATCTGTAACCGCTTATCCAATTCAGGGTCGCGGTGGGTCCAGAGCCTACCTGGAATCATTGGACGCGAAGGCGGGAATACACCTTGGAGGGGGCGCCAGTCCTTCACAGGGGAACACACACACACACACACTTTTGAGTGTGTCGCCAATCAACCTGCAACGTGTGTTTTTGGATTGTGGGAGGAAACCGGAGCACCCGGAGGAAACCCACGCGGACACGAGGAGAACCCACCAACTCCTCACAGACAGTCACCCGGAGCGGGAATCAAACCCACAACCTCCAGGCCCCCAGAGCTGTGTGACCGCGACACTGCCTGCTGCGCCACCGTGCCGCCCTGTTTACAGCATATTAATACTTATTATAGTCAATATTATTATCATAATATTATGATAATTATATTATCAACTGAAAATTGCCACTATTACACTACACAATAGTTACCATAAAATAACTAAAGAGTGGTAGAATGCTTGAAATGTTTTTTACAATTATACATTATACAAAAGGCTTTAAAAATGATTTGTACACCTAATAGCTAACAATTTATAAAACCATTGAGCAATATGATTGATTGTGTCAAAGACCTCAGTTATGCTCTTCTTTGAATTTCAAATGAGGAAGAAGCATGGGATAGTCATGATTAAAGAGTAGAGAAGCTTAAAGAGAAGATAAGATTCTTCTATTATCCCATGTTTACACTATTAATGGCATTACAATCTGAGAACAATGCTGAAACTTCGAAACAACACATATTACACCTACACATTGAGTCCCAGGGAAGCTCACATGGATAAATATCATCTCCCTCTGGTTAAGAATACTCAGAATTTGACACAAGCAGGTCTTGCCTCTCAGTGAAATCTACACTTGTGTGGTTATTTCTATTCACACCTACAAACCCACAATGTCCTTTCATACTGTGCATCAGTCTGCTGGTAAAATTCCACCATCGCTGTGGTAACACTGTTTCCACCAGCTTCACAGGAGAGGAAAATTCTGGGAAGCGTGCAGTGCAACAGGGATGACATGAACAAGGCTCAGGGATAGAAACAGGCTTGGGCAGGGCAGCTTGGGATTGTACTTTGCGCCGTGCAAGACCTCTGCCCCAGGGAACGTTGAGCCCCTCCACAGAGCAGACTTCCTTCCTGCAGGAAACCTTGCCCTCCCCCTCTCTCCCTGGCCGCTAATGACCCCAGCAGATCTGGAGCAAACTCAGAAGCCACAAGAAGGACAGTAAGTAGTCTTACACACCATTAATGTGGCAGATATAGAAAGTGACGGAATAGAAGTGTTCTCCTCCAAGCGTGGTGAGCAGTACAATGACATTTAAAAAGATGCTCTGACTAGATTCATAGGTTTTATAGCTAACTTTTATCTTCATAGCCTGGTAGCATCATGCTATTGAGTTAGCTAGTGGGTTACAATGGGGAGAAATGTGGATTAAGGCAGGGCACCAGCAGGAATCAATTTCATAATATGCACTAATAAGAGCCACCCACCAGTGCATAAGATATGTACAAGTGCTGATTTTTTATCCTGCTAAATTTTGTCCTGACCCTGCCAAAAATCATCAGCGTTTGTCCCCCTCTAGTCTGCGACTAAAATATTTCAGACCAGCCCACCCACAGTCCCGCTCCTGCACACAAAATTGAAATTTAGTCCTGCCCTTCAAGATATTGTATATATATATATATGGTGTGTTCTGATGAATAACTGTATTATTGTGGCTTTACCCCCAACATAAACCCAAAATACCTGCCAGTTAGAAAAGTTGTAGCGATGATCCTCAATCCTGATCCTCAAGGTGCTTTGTACCTTGATCAGTGTACTGTCACTGATCACTGTAGTAAGCCTAAAATAAGGTAAACATCTTACTGGATTGTAAATGGGCTGTTTGTGCTGGAGCTCTGCATTTTGAGGTCCCATGTGTAGACAAGTCTCTCTGGCCAATCATCATTCTGCTAGATTTACACGTCAAGTTTAGTACCGACTCATTTCAAACCAGGCACAAGCAGGTACTTAAATAAAGTACCCAGTTACAGGGACCAGGTACAATTTTTGCCTAACGGAAAACAAAAGATCCGAGTCGAGTCGAGTAGGGACCATGTAGTGGAAATACGCCATATGGTTCCAGAAGTCACAGTTCCACTATTCTACAGCCCAATCCTGGGGTGCTTTATACTCCTCAAACCTACTCTTGGTTTTGATCATGCTGACTTTAGACTTACCTACAGCTGCACCATTTCATTTCATGCTATTCCTTGGAGATTACACAAGCTGAAATACTCAGCATATATGTTTCCACAGTGGTGCACATTGTGTCTACAAATCTTTATACATATAGCAAAGATGATAAATATTATGGCTTAAGCTTAGTATTAGACCGGTGATGGAGGGTTCATTAGGCATTTCATGCATGCCCTACATTAACAGTTGAGCTGTGCGATGCAATGTACTAGAAAAGCTCCTGACATGAGCCAATGGTTCTACAAACAGCTTGACTTCTTTCCAATGAACAAAGAAAGATTTAACACTTGAGCTTGATGGAACATGTCATCCTGGCAAGGCATCAAAGACAAAAAGTCACACTTTTTCCCACCATTACAATGAACAATGGGAGAAAGTAAATGTATAGATGTGATTTATGGGGTCAGCCATGGCCTTAGTTAGAGAAGGTTAGTTAGAGGTTAGAGAAGCAAGCTGCAGGCCAAAGGGTCACCAGTTAAATTTCCAGGACCAGCAAGAAAATAAAATTCACTCACAGCTGAAGTGCCCTTGAGCAAGACACCTAAACCCCCGGGCCCCTGCTCTGGTTGTGTGTGTGAATAATTGCTCCCTAGTGTGTGTTTGTGTGTACCATGGATCGGTCAAATGTTGAGAAGAAATTTCCCCAAGGGGTTCAATAAAGGTGTTTCTTCTTCTTTGTCTTCTTCTACTTTCTAATATTTTAAACGGCAAATACCATTTTCAGGGATCAGCTTAAAATTTTTTGGTCAAGTATAAAGCTGCATGTCTTCAGAATATACAACGTTATAGACACTTAACTCATTATTCAATGTCTAATAAGTTAAAAGTCACTACTGCTAATACTTATGTCCCCCAGTGATGATCCGTGATGCAATAGAACTACATCCTCTTGCATTTGGGATCCAGACCTAATCATATAAAATCTTTATAAAATCTGCCCTCTCTAATGCTCTGTATGCTAACTGCAATAACACTCGCTTCAGTGTCCTAGCATCTAGTGTAAAGCATTTTCAGAAGAAAAGAGGCTCTTTCTGGAGTAAACGGGGACACACTACTACTACTTATATTTTAAAAAAAATGTTGAGCAGGCTGACTAAGATTAACTGTGCAGTGGCAGAATATGATGGATGGCCTTGATCTGTCTCAGAGTTGGATTCATTGCTGAGGAGTCTGGACTCGTGGTCAAAAAGAATCAAGAGAAATTGAATGGATGCACACACAAAAAACCTGTGTGAAGCTCAATATGAGAATTGCAGATTCATCCACCAAAAGAAGGTCACGACGCTCATTGCTTTGGCTGGCAGATGGAAGATCATGTCCCAGATTCATCAGAGAGCAGCACGTCACATGGCTTTATCCATTAAGTTCTTCATATTTATCTCATGAGAATACACCACGGGTTTCCCCTCAAACAAAATGTCCTTAAGTGTGAATGTGCAAGTGTGCCTGTGAAGAACTGGCACTCCCAGTTTTGCGCCCAGTAACACCAAGTAGGCTCCGGACCAACATCGACCCTATTCCAGCCAGTCAGCATTCTTGCTCATGCATAGGCCAGTAGAAGTGGAGCAGCAGAAGAGGAGACCTCTCCATCCCGGCTTCAGTCTCTCCATCAATGGCTCCCGGGCTCTGTCGCTGTCACGGCCAAGAAATGGCATCTGGAGACAGTGGAGAGGCCTCAGAACATCTAAAGGAATAAAAAGGGATGAGGATGTTGCTCTATTCCTGCTCTATAGGTGGCTAAAACTGACTTAGTTTTGCAGTTTCAGATTAATTGGTTAAGGTGGAATTAACTCCAAAACAACTTGACTTACAAATGAGTGTCTGTGGTAATTCAAACAGTGAATAAAACTTTACAAAATTTCAGTCAGCTTCTTGCTCAAACGTATTATTCCACTTCAACGGGTACACCAAATTTGACAGCAAATTTGAGAGACGGCAGCAAACTTGGCATCAAAATAACATAGAGTTTGACAAAACAAAACAGATCGAGTTACAATGGAGATTCTGTAGGAATTGAAATGTGAATTCACAATAAAACTTACAGGCAAGTTCACCCACATAAATGCTACAAGTCTGCTTCTCACTTGAGCAAGAGAGAGAGACAGACAGACAGAGCAAGCAAGCAAGCTTTGGAGGCCAGAGCTTCTGAATGAACACAAATGGGAGGGGGGAGTTTGTTTTGCTGTGAGTGAATGAGGCCTGTCTGGGATAACAACTGAGAAAATGAAGTATCTGAAGAAAAAATATGACAATAGTAGAGGCACATGTGATCCAGTCCAGTTCCTTTACCAACCGTCCCTGACCTCTGCTATTGAGGCTATATGCCATCAAATTTGCAAGAATAGAATTGTTAATGTTCACTTAATACCTTTAATTTCAGAATAAATATTTGGTGAGAATGTGCTCTGTCTGAGAAGCCATTATGTTTTATTTTGGAAGAAACAGAAGGATTATTTCATAAGTTCCCTTTTAATGAGGTTTTCTGATCCAGTTATTAGTGTTGAATTATGCTTCTCCAATTTCCAACAGCTGTTAGATTTACCTCATGGAGTACATGCCTACTTTATTTAAAAAAAAAAAAAAAAAGGTTCTTGGTCTGAAGTTTCTCAAGCTTTCTCTCTGCTCACTGCTAAGAAATGACATCTGGAGGTGTTCAGACTGCAGAGATGCCTCCAAATATAGAAAAGCATGAAACGATATAAGAATATTGTTCTATTGCTGCTCCATAGGTGGGTAGTATCGACTTATTTTTGCTGTTTACAATTACTTAGTGTGGAACTGACCCCAAATTCGAGAGATTGCTAAATGCATGAATGACAAAGTGCTACATAACTAAACAATTCAAGTTAAAAATGAGTTTCTGGTTTTTGCCAAAATGTTTTGTCATGTGCGACAGTTGAGAGTTTGTCATTGTTGTATTTTGTAAGACCAATGGAACTGGTGTATTGTCTCTTTGCAATTGGATTTATTTTTGGGATTTTGGGTGTACTGTCATTTTAAGGCCTTGCAGCTTCAGGATTGGACTTGGAACAGAGTGTGACTGGGGAGTTTGTGGGGAGAGTGGGACTTGGGGCAACACAGTTTTCTTACCATATTACATCAGGAAGAATTTAGCTTTGGATTCACTTCTGTTAGAAAAAGACAGATAGCTTATTTTAACATAATCTGTAATATACATAATTAAAGAAAAACAGCCTTGATTTATCCTTCTTACATGGAGTGCTGTGGAAGTTATTCATTGGACAAGTGCATTGATCTGCTCAGCTCCTCTGTGTCTGGCAGTAAATACTATATTTGCACATTGTGCAATCACATAGCCCCTCCCCCTTTTTAGCCAGTCAAATGCTAGCCTCAAAAAGGGAGCATCTGAGAAGCACAGTCAGAATTTATCCCCAAACCTATGCCCCTGGTGGTATTTGTGACCCAGAACAAACAATCCAACATAAGTACCTGGCTTTGATAATCTTCTCATGGCTGAATCAGATCTTCACAGAGATATTTCAAAATTACCTGTTCATACCAGCCACATGTTCAGAATAAAATGTAACCACTACAGAGTGATGCACAAAAATCTTCCTGTGTTAAACATATACAAAACGGTGAAGCATTTGCACACTGTATAGTTTCACATTGTTTTCTGTCTTGCTTCTATAGAAAATGCAGTGGAATCTACATGCGTGTTAAATGTTAAAAAATATAAATATAAACGAAATGCCATGATTTGAAAATTTCATAGTGCATATTATATGCACAGAAGAACATAAAGCATACCAAATGTTGAAAATTAGACATTTTATCATTTTATAACAAAATATTAACTCATTTAGAACCTGATGGCAGTTCTAAACAGTTGGAACAGGGAAATAAAAGGCTGGAAAAATTGGTGGTATTAATAAACACCTGGAGCAATCTGCAACTAAGCCACATGACTGGGTATAAAAAGAACATTTTAAAGAGGCAGAATCTCTCCGAAGAAAAGATGGGCTGAGATACATCAGTGAAAAAGTGTGTCAAAAATTGGTGGAACAATTTCAGAAAAATACTCTACATAAAATTCTGAAGACTTTGAAGATCCCACTATCTGCTGTAAATGATATCATCCACATCCAGAGAAACTTGAAATGTCTCATTTTAACGTCTGATGCGTGCTATGTTCTGTTGTGATCCACAAATAATTGCCTTCTGTTTAAATTTACATTTAACAGTGTCCCAACTTTTTTGGGGTATTTATGATACATTAATACTCTTAAAATCAGAAGTCATTGTGGATGGTGTCTACAACAATTTTGTGGTCTGTTAAAAATCTATGGGACAGGAAAACAGATGAAGGAACCTGCTCTGTATTACATCAGAGGACATGCCCTTTCAATGGGAACGTATAATGCAGTCTTTTACATCCTGGTTATTGCAGTTCCAATAGTCATGCCTGATTCATCAGGGCGTTGCTTGGTTCCTGTTATGATGCATCTAGGATTTCCTTAATCTGAAGGTTCCCAAGTTGGCACTTCCAGGTTTACTTTTAACTCTGTTACTCCTTTTGGATAGTTGACACCCCTTCCAGGAATGAGGCGGAAAAAGGCCCATCTGCCAAGGCCCACATCCATGTTGCAATACATGGGGCTTTTCCTGCTGTCAAAAGAGATTGGACATGGAGGTGGGGATTTGCATGTGCGTGGAAATGAGAATGTGACGTCGTCAACCTGTCAGGGTCAAGAGAAAGGCAAAAAGAGGGGAAGAGGGAGCCCTTGGAACACTGTGTCGTTTCCTGTAACTAATCATTAGCAAGTCAGATCTTCTTCCTTTCAGTATTCCAGTACTACAATCCTGTTAAACTGCTTTCTGTGCAGATATGTAATAACCAGACTGGAGGAGGTGGGGACAGTCCCAAACTGGGAAAGCAAATCTGGCCAGAGTCCAGTCTTCTGACTTATACCCTCCGCTGCACTCATTATGAGAGCTACATTATTGTGGCAACATTGAGCAAAAATGGGGAACAAAAAAATTACCTTATAAAGAGGAAAACCTGACAGATAACATTAAATAGCTTTATACTCTTAAAAATAATGCAGTCTGGTAATGTCAGGGCAAGTTTTCCTGTGTACCATACAATTTAAAACCAGTAATAACAGTACAAGTCATGTGAGAGCACAAAAATGTCCAGTAATTATAAACAACAAATGACTTGTGACTATATTTTATCTTAAAATTAAAGCTTTAAAATTATTATTGTCTTCACTGGTACTTCACTGACCTGTAATAGGTAGAAAAGAGCCTCTGACATTGTTATCCCAGGCTCAACACTGTAGAAACTGCACTATGCAACTTTTGAAGGTTAGTAGGAAACCGTACACAGCCCCCTTGATTTGATTTGAAACTGTAAAATACCAAATTTTACCTAGTATTCCTTACAGTATAAGCAACTCGATGCATAATTAGTACTGCTTACAAATTTAATAAAAGTTACATTTTTAAATAAAGAAAAACAAAACAACCAGCACACATTATTTTCACTTTGATTTCTCTCTTACTTCTATAGAAACTTGAGTAGATGAAATAAGATTTTTTTTACAAGAAACAAATATTAATAATGAAAAAAATATATATTTTAATTGTGAATCATTTTCTAATGAATGAAAAAGATAATAGTATTCAAATGTATAGCAAAGTGGCCCAAATGGGTTTGTTAAGCCAAGGCAACATAAGGCAAAAAAGGCTTAAATATCACTTAAGTGCAAAAGCATATTCTTCGTTTCCCATCAGTGTGTAAAATAAACATATCAGATCTATGTAATCCCATAAACTCTGCTTATTAACAGCAATTCTTTGCTCCTTCACTACAATCTGCCTTCTGTCTCTAATCCCAAGGCACTGCTTGAGCAAGCTGTGGACATTTGAGATGAGAAGCAGCCGTGGGTTGACGTTGGCAGAGCTGTGGAGGAAACGTGTGGCCACTGCCTGCTGTTGCTCAGATCCCTGTTCCTTTAACATCATTGTCTCACCAGTAAATGATGTCATCCATTTACGGTTTGAATGGTAACTTGATATTTTCATGCAGTTCCCACTGAAATCCAGACACTTATAGCCCATCACAAACTGTCATTTCATTGCTGTCAAAGTACTGTTTATTGCTGCCTCAGCACTGCTCCCAGCCTACTTTATTCCCCCCTGAGACTACATCTGCAATAAATGAAATCTCAGTATTGTTGAATGTCAAACATTAACACAATATCAAATCTGAACAGGGTCCACCCACATTAGAGGTCTGTTAGATCTGAGTAATTTACAATCCCCCATATGTTTACAGCTTCTGGTAGAATATGTCAAAAGCTTCTTTGAGAATATGGCATGGACTGCTTGTAGGATTCTATTCAAAATAATCACAGACTTGACAAATGCTATATTTGTCCAAATATTTGTAGACCTTATAATTGTAGTACCTATTATTACACGACTATAATCGTATGAGGCCATTGGTGCTTTTCCACTGCATGGTACCTACACTGCTCAACTTTGCTTGTTGTTGGGTACCTGGTTCATTTTCTACTACCACAACTACCCCCCTACATAGTGACAAAAAACAACACCTTCACTAATAGGAACAACAGGCTTTGGAAACCACAACAATGGCCATTGTAACATAAGCGTAGTTTGCTCATCAGGTATTTGCATGATGTTGTTGTTTTGGGACTGAACACAGCTCAATTTTTTTTATCCTTTTTGCACACTTCAGCTATCACAGGACAATTTTTTTCCCTTCTTCATCAGCCACCAGTCCAAGGAAAGATTTGATATCTTCAAAAGACCATGGTGTAATTGTATGACCTGGATAAAACTAATATTCTCTACTATAGCTTGGTGTTTTTTTTCCACATGGCTAGTCTGTGCTGAATATCTGCATTTAACTGTGAAGAGTGATAAGTCTCTCTGGTCAAAAAATCTCTGCAAGGTTTACACATCATGGTTTAGTCCCTGCTTGGCTTGCATGGAATCAAAACTGACCAGGTACTACAATGTACCTGGCTCTATGTATCAAAGCAAGAGAGTCAAGTAGACTCGAGTAGAGTAGTGTAGGTACTCAATATGCAGTAGAGAAGTGCCATAAGTTCTGTGTGCCAAAAGCCAAGCGTGGGCTAAAAAGCTTAATGGGAAATCACATGGAAAACTGGGGAGACTCCTAAACTTGTGAGCCACAATACTCTATGCTAAATAATAAGTCCTGGGAAAGATTCCAAATACTACATTGTTCTAAACTTAATATGGTTGCCTGCTTAGAGCCATTAATATAATGTGAGCTATGAAATAGTGGAGCTGCATTCTCTGCAGTGATGAAGCTCCCATTCTATGGAGCAAGAACAGGTTTCCAGGGACTACAAAGTAATTAGATTTTTATATTATAACAATACATTTTTTGCTTTAAACATATTTATTTCATAAATACCGTTTGCTACTTTTAGGTGGTAAATAGCATGTATTACTCCTTAAAGAATCACTAGCTAAGATGTTGCATTGTGTTGCATTTAGTGACAGAGCGTCATTTTAAAGTAAAAATACTACCTAGTGTTCCTTGAAATCAGGGGTTATGCTGATTTCATTAGGTTCAGAGTTTGAGACTAAGGCCTAAGAAGGTTCTCCTAAGCCAAGTTTCCCTGACCTCTAAATAATCCTCCCTGATGATTCCCTTATGCTCATGTGTGTGCACTGAAGGAAAACCTGGCTCTTTTCCCCAGAGACAAACCCAAAGGATGCTTTCTACTGCTGGCGTTGAGATGAGGGGAGCAGCTGTGCTGCTAGCTTCCTTTTTGGCCTGAAGAACTTTTCTTAAACGTCCCCCGCATCCAAATCCACTTCTACATATAATATCTGCATTAATACTGGAGCTAACGGGTTCATGAGACAGGGACAGCGGATGGTGATCATTTCAACATCTTGATTATAAATTCCAGTGTGATTAGCAGTTTCTTCCAAAAGTACCTACCATTATTAATGTAATTTCTATTATTTATAGAGGCTTTCAGTAGCAAAAACAGCTTGTATAATCTCCATTAATAAATGATTGCTTATATAATATTACTGGCTCTTGAGTACTTTAAGCTCACCATGCTCAATGACAAGCATTGGCTAGTGGGATATAAAACCTTCAAACTCCTGGCTGTGGAACATTCAAAATGCACCATCCAGTATCACTGGAATAAATTGTAGTTGCGCTTATGATTCAGAACTAATCATCCTACATCAACCCCTGACCATACTAATACACTCAATGCAATCAAATATTCACAATCATATTTCGTCATCCAACATAAAACATTTCCAGACCAGTAGAGGCTGGATAAGCAAAAATGGATAAAATGCACTTGATTTCAGAAATAACAGTGGATGAGCATTTAAAAGAACTTAATGTAAATGTAAACAATTTATTTTAAATGTTATATACGTGTTTATAACCCTTAATTTGTCATTTTAATTCAAAATTCAATCATTCTCTTTCATTTTTTATGGTAACTGGTATAGCATTAAAAATGTCAATTGTATTTAACTGAGAAAAATAAATACTCAAAAAAAATTCTGTAGTAATATGCTATGTCCACAATAGCTAACATGTTTAAATAGTCTAAACCATAAACTGACATGTTCTTTTCCATACAATAGCATCCCCAAGAAGAGAACAAATCATTGTACATATTTATGCAGTATTTTTCCCTTAATGAAACTTTTAATGAATGCAGTGAGTGGTATATTCTTCTCACTTGCCATTTTCAGACAATATAATTTTAGGTTTATTTGTTGAATAAAAAGCAACAATTATCATTTTTTAATACTACACAACAGTTAACAGTAAACTATAATAGAGTGGGAGAATGTTTGAATTTTAAATTAAAATTATACAGAAACCCCCTAACAACTTTTACAACTAATATTATAACCCACAGCATATTTGCTTTTGATACATTTTATACAATTACTTTGATGCATTTAAGGGTTTCAGTTAAAATACTTTGCATTTAATTCTAGCATAAATATAAAGAGGGGTACCTTTAAATATGTAAGAATTTATTAAACGCTTTTGGAGTTTACACAAGCACAGGATTGTACTTTGTCTGCTATATTTCTGTCAATGAAGGTCATGCCCACCTAGCACCATTGGGTTTGGCCTCAGAGTACCTTCCTGTTCCACTTGTAAGAAGTGGGTGTTGAGAGACAGGGATGGGATGGGATGGGAAGTGGGTGATTTTGGCGTTGGAGCCAGGGTCTTTTCCTTCCTGTGGTTTTGTGGCCTACTTACTGGGAGCTCACTTTCATCTGTGCGGGGTAGATTTGTTTGACAGATCTGACTCAGACACTGTAGTGGCCTTGGGCAATCCAGGCCACTCACTTCTTGAGTCCAGATAAGACCATATGTTGTGTACTGGGTGGGCAACAGGGTGTGCACAAATCCCAGAAAACAAATTTACACACATTGCTTTCCGGTAAAATAAAATAAATAAATGAAATAAAATAATGCTTTTAAATGTCTGAAAAAAATGTCAATACACTATTTTATTGTGTTATTATTTATTAAATACAGGTACTGAAGTGTCTGCAATCCAGAGCTAATCATTCAACATCGGTTTTTGACCTCTCTAAAGCTTTTATTGCTTAGCGCAATTAAATGTTCTGTTTTGAACAGCTAGAATGTTACTGCAGATACTAGAACTGTCCTAGATTTCAGGAGATACTTCAGCAATTGTGTGCGTGAATCCAATCAAATTTTCACCAAAAATGTTCTTCTACTCTAAAGCCTTCAGAGAAGAATACTACTAGCTACTTCAGCAAAGGTAGACAGCCTGTCAAACCAGAATAGACAACTACAAATGTCATGGACAAGATCCAAGAGCACAGATTAAGCATAAGCCTAGACTAAAAAGAATTTGCAATGGTGATTCCCAGAGATTAAGATTAGTTCATTTCAAAGAAACCTATGAGCTGGTTTACTGGATATGGATTAGGTTTAATCTTGGACAAAGTTACAGTGCCAGTCATGACCCATCATTGAAAATCCCTGGTTTGGGCTTAATCCAGGTCTGGAAAACTGGCCTGATGATCTACAGTCAGTGAGTGATATTATGGCATCTCTCAAGCTATAGTTTAATGAATTAATTGAGTGCAGGGCAATATTAATCCATCTGAATAAAGCAGAAGTGGGAATGACAAGAAAGAATTGGAGAAAAGGAAATATAGACAGGGGAGTTTGCCATGAGCTGATGAAAACTGTGTCATGTGGGCTGGACAGAATGGTCCAGGGCACCACAAGAAGAAAACCTCAGCACCACAACACAAAGGAGACACAATTACTGGCGACGCCATTAGCCTTGCCAATAGAAAACATACTTTGGGTTGTTGTTGTGAAACAGACTCTGTGTAGGGCAGGGATTAGCAGAAAGATGGTAAGAAAAAAAAAATGACTGGAATAATGTCAACCTACACTAAGGTGGTTCAATGATATTTACAGTAAAGGAAAAAGCTACAAAGTTCACTATTGTGTCAATTACGATTTTTAAAATCAGGAACAATAACATTTTTAAATGTTTAAATCTTAAATATTTTGACTTATTCTTTAGATTTACTGTATTAATATTTTATATATTACTAAGATAGATTTAGATACTAGCCTTCTGTAGAACAGAGGTTACAGACATACTACCGTGTTAATAGTTAAAAATTCCACAATATACTGTGTAGTTACATAGCAACGGCTATATTTTCATAGCTTCAGAAATGAACATGGATAATAGTCCTCATTAATTTAAAGTTGTATTTTACATGGCAGGTTAAAGAAAGAGGCATCATATATCCTTCAAACTTTCTGATCAGTGGTGAAGAATTAGGACTTTCTAGCCCTTGGAAAATATGCCAAGTGTCTCCTAAGAACTAGTGTTTCCAGTAGTTCTGTCCTTAGAAATGTCAATTATTTTACTGTTTGATTTGTTTTGTCACTTACATATTTCTGTATTTCTCCTCTACTGATTCTGTGAATTGAATTGCACTTCAAATTCCACTTTGAATTGCCATTGTGTACAAATATGTTCTATTAATAAACCTGTTTTGTGTAGCCTTGCCTTGAGAACTAATAAAATACATAGTAATAATATAATATTTTATTAACATAATAAAGTACTTTAAAGGGCATTTCTAAATAAGGTTGGCCATGCTGAATATTAAAATATCTTAATAAACTTCAAATAAACCTATGGAGTTAATCTGACTAACTACTATGTATTAACTAAACTTAAAACAGAAAGACAAATACAAAAACTCTAACAAAAGGGAACTGGAAACTATGGGAAATACTTTAAACAAAGAGAGTAAGAAAGCAAAGATACACAAAAAACCAAGAACACAAAGATCTGGGCAGAGATCTGGACAGAGTGTCAAACTAAAACATAGAGAGCTAAATTGCTAAACATGAGGCTAGAATGCTGAACACAGGACTGAATGGCTAAAAGCAGGGCTAGAAGGCTAAGCCTGGGGCTAGAACATTGAACCCAAAGACTGCAACTGAAACACAAAGAACAAGCCATAGCAAATGGCGGATCACCGGGAAACACAGACACATAAACACATTTTAAAATACTGCAAAATCTACACAAATTATGTGTAGGCATACCCTAGTGTAGCCTCTCACAATTTTATAGATTCACAAACTCTCAGGTACCCATCATTAATTTACTACACATGCTATGTGCACCCTTCATTTGTGCACAGTATAATTCTGGACTGTATTTAGAAAGACAGCTTTTAATTACAGTGCATATTTGAACATGGAATGATCTCCAGAAACATTATTGATGGGAGCAGTTTATTTCTTTGAATGAATTTAAAGTTTCTGCCACAAATATTTATACATGTTTGTTTTTGATAATGTACACTATATTGCTAAAAATATTTGCTTGTCTGCCTTCACACACATGAAATTGAGTGACATCCCATTTTCAATCCATAGAACTTAATATGATGTCAACTCACCCTTTGCTGTTATAACAGTTTCAACTCTTCTGGGAAAACTTTCCACAAAGTTTAGGAGTGTGTTTATGGGAATTTCTGACCATTTGTGAAATCAGACATTGATGTTGGACAAGAAAGCCTGGCTTGCAGTCTCTGCTCTGTTTCATCCCTACGGTGTTCTATCGGGTAGAGGTCAGGACTCTGGTGTGGAAGAACTTCAACTACAAACTCGCTCATCCATGTCTTTATGGACCTTGCTTTGTGCACTGGTACACAGTCATGTTGAAACAGGTAGGGGCCATCCCCAAACTTTTTCCTGCAAAATGTTTTCTGGAACTAAGGGGCTGAGCCAGACTCCTGAAAAACAACCCCACACCATATCCCCTCAACCAAACTTAACACTTAGCATAATGCAGTCAGACAAGTGGCATTCTCCTGGCAACCGCCATTGTCCATCTGATAGCCGACGGTGAAACTCCAGTGATCATGTCTTCACTGTCCTAGAGTCCAGTGGCAGGGTGCCTTACACCACTCTGTCCTACGCTTTACATCGTGCTTGGTGATGAATGGCTTGGACACAGCTGCACTGCCATGGAAACCCATTCCATGATGCTTTTTATGCACAGTTTTTGAGCTAAACTGATGGCGATTGATAGCTTATGCTGATTCCTCTTCCATTTTTTCCATTTTTTCATGACCTAGTTTCTTTTATTCTTAATTGCTTCCACTTTGTTTTAATACCACTGACAGCTGACTGTGAAATATTTAGCAGCAAGGAAAAAGGAAAGACTGGACTTGTTGTACAGGTGGTATATTATCAAGGTACCATGCTATAATTGACTGAGCTTCTGAGAGCTACCCATTCTGTTTGTGGAAGCAGTCTGCATGTCTAGGTGCTTGGTTTTATTCACCTGTGGCCATGAAAGTGACTAGAACGCCTCCATTTAATGATTTGGATGGGTGAGTATTTTGGCAGTATTGTGTATATCTGTATGTATGTGTATTTAAAAATATATATATTTTATTTTTTGTTGCTTAGGGTGTAGCATATCTGTTTATGTGCTGCTGTCTTGGCCAGGGTTCACTTTTAAAATTTTTTTTAATCTCAATGTGATTACCCTGTTAAATAAAAAACTGTAAAACAAAAACATAATGCAACCTTTGAATTGCAGTTAGTGTTACTAGTAATTTAGAGATTAAACAGTATAATGGGTGTAGGATCTTGCAGGAGCGAATACTGAGGGTGTGAGAGGTCCTGGACCCAATCCTCATGGATACTGAAGAACAACTATATTAGCATGATTTTGTCCATTACAGTATAGCACAGATCCACTGATCCCTGAAGAAAAAAAAAGACCCATCAATTTAACCCCAGTTAAACAGAGGCACATCTGGCAGGAGTCTCAGCCTCAGCTGTGCAGATGGACAGCCAACAAGTGGCACTTGGAGAACCCAAAGGTCATGGGCAATTGGACTGTTTCTTTGTAAGGAAAATGTTGTGCAGTGCTAAGTCAAGGGGAAAAAAATGTCAGAAGGTCACCTTACTGAACCCGTGGAAAACTGTCAAGACGCTGATGAAAATGTGCTGCTATTTGAGCAGCTCACTAGTTGTGTACTGTGGATGAGTCAGTCCTTGGCTTAACCTGAAAATGCACTAAGTGATAAATCAAGATTAGCTGATCATCTTCCACAATAAGAATGACAGCTTGTTTTGAACATTGTACACAGCAAAACAAAGACTCGTGTATTCCATTCAGTTTAGCTGTGGTTAATATCATCTTAACTTCTAATCTTGAAAATTATATTCTATATTTTTTCATAGCTTAACAGTTAAAAAAAAGTTTCTCATTTGTTTATGCCTTGGATATATATTCCTAAGTAAAGCCTTCAACTGTCATAAAAGATTCATATTTCACTGATAGAAACAAAAATACTAGTTCAAATCTATCTTTCAACACAAAGGGATAAAACAAAAATGTTGAGTGTCAGAGACTGCAGAAAGACTGCTTTGACAGATCTTTTATGTGTGGATGTGTTAAAGGGCCATGCGTTCTTCTTCTTTAGATTCCAACGACTCTTAGTTTTCAATCCTTTGCACACTAAGGATTTGATTATATTTGATGTTTATACGTATTATATTCATTCATTCATTGTCTGTAACCGCTTATCTGGTTCAGGGTCGTGGTGGGTCTGGAACCTACGCACAATCACTGGGCGCAAGGCAGGAACACACCCTGGAGGGGGCGCCAGTCCTACACAGGGTGACAAACACTCACACCTTTTTGTGTCACCAATCCACCTACCAACATGTGTTTTTGGACCTTGACCTTTGGATTCAAGTTCAGGATTTCAAAATCTCTGAATATGAAATATGACATTTTGAACGGGCAAACATTATTTTTGGAAACATTTATAACTAATTTTCTCATGCATGTTTTTATACTCGTTTATTAAAATGTTTAGTGAATTTACAATATTTTCATTAATCCTGTTCTGCAATTTAATTTGCTTTTCTCTGTTAAATGGCATGATGTGACATTGATGTTCTTAATATATTTAATATTTAATTAAGGTGGTCAAACATACCTGACATTTTATAGGTTTTAATAAAGTCTGTCATTTTGATCAATCAATAGCATGAATAGGAATGTAAATAACATTGAAAAAATATAGAAATAAACAAATAAGCTCTTACACTCACTATGAAAAACACAGCTCTTCAAGCAATGAAGAATGCTTGTGCCTCCTTTACAGAGGGGTTGGAGCCATAGCAGCACATAAAGCTCTAGTTAATTTATTTCACTCAACTCTGTGTGAACGTGTACACACCATGACTCCTCTACCAGCAGATAATACCAGGAGTTGCCCATCATGCATCTCCTGGCATCAATGCCAGGAGATTTCCATCATGTTGGTAGCATAGCCAGTCAAGGATCTGGGAAAAGAGGCTATACCGTAATGCTAAAACAGAACTTCAAAAAATTTGAAAGGATTTGAGCTGCTTGATTATCATTTTCCAGTAACTATTTAATTGTGGGGGAAGTCTTTCTGTTCTGTGAAATGCTGGAGTTTGTATTTGAGAAAATACTGAATTATGGATTTGTGACAGCATGCAAATCAAAGCTGTCAGATATTAACAGACTGACATCACTTTGTTGGAAAAAGGTGATATATTTGCACTTATTTTGTTCAGTTCTTGTACTTTAAGATTTTGGTGTATCAGTATATGTGGCAGTTAGAGTTTCCAGCAAATATATATATATATACACACACACACACACACACACACACACACTATAAGGAAAGTATGATATATTTATATTCATTTATATTAAATATAACACTGGATTAGCTATTAAGAAACTGAAAAGCCCAGTTGCATATTGCCAGCTTTACTTGATGTAGTTAAATAAATGTATAATGGGCATATTGCTCAGAATTAGATTTCTGTTTATTATAAAATGTTCCAACGGTTTTGGACATTTCTCACTGGATAATCAATGAAATTGTCATAGAACACACACACACACACACACACTGGCATAAAGCCCATCTCTTTGCTTTATTATTTAGAGGTCAGTTACTTCTAAAAATTTCTGCTCAGTTTTGGCATCGTTGTTCCCAATATTTGGGTAAAATTGTTAAGTTTTATTGTCTGTAGCAGCTCTAAATCACCAGTCTTTGAACACCACAGAGGGGAAAATTCTCCTGTCTGGCCAGAAAAAAAACATCCCCTCAGCTGAAACCTCAGCCTTGCTTTTTCCTGAGCACAATATTGCTAATTGGCTTTGCAGACTGGCCTTATCCAAGATGAGTTATGACATTAAGGGTTTTTCAGTCTGAACACATGACTGTTGAGGACTCTTAAGAAGCCTTTGAGAAGGAAAAGTTTTGAGAAGAGAAAGGAAGTGCGGCTGGGTATGTAAAACAAGTGCACAACTGAGTAGTGACCTTATAATTTACTGCTAGAACAACATTAAATTGAGAAAGTCCATCTGAGTTCTACCTCATTTAACTGGAAAACCCATTTTTTCCTATTGCCTGCCTTTGAAATACATCAAAACAATCCGATTGCAAAACTACTAAGCAACGATGACAAGCCACACATGCAGTGTTTTGGTGGGATCCCAACCTGCTCTGTGTCATTTACCACTCAAATGGCCCTTAGTATTGACTGCCAGTTTTGATTTGAAAGCCCCAATCCCATAATACAAACCACAGCCTTATTGGTTCTCAGAAGATATCCTACGTCAAAAAGTGGCTCATTTTGCTCTCATGGTCTCATCCTGCGATGAAAGAGTGGAAAAAGAGAATCAAGGCAAGAAAGGCGTCTGGGCCCAAGCGGATCTTTTCCATCACGATCTGTTCCATTGCCAAGGGGATTTCCACCCATCAGAAGGTGGCAGGCTTGGAGTAAGGTAAGGGCTGTTTAACTCGGTTCCAGACCCCAGCCAAACCCTTAAAACATAAATACACAAAGATGCCTCTCAAATGAGCCGTGGCCCAAGCCCTTCCATTGCAGTTTTTGGTGGGATCTGGGATGTGAGCCCAAGTGGACAATGGGAACGGAGGCAAAGGGAGTCTCTGGGAAACTCTGAAACTGAAGGTTAGGTCAGCTGAGGTATGTGTGGACCCACTAAGGCAAGTTCACTGGGACAGAGGATGATGGAGGCTCTTGGTGGCCCAGTTTAATTCTGGCAAGAAAAAAGCCCCTGACTCCCACTCAAACCACCTATGTTCTATGAAAACTCAAAAGTAGGTCAGAATTGTATGTTTAATTATGTTTTGGTGAAAGAGGAGTCCATGTGTTCCCAGTTATTGCACTGTCAGGCCTGAGGGCTCTGCACAAGAATTAGAATTCACAGTTTTGTTTGCACTATATATAGTAATAGTAATAATGCACCCAGTGATTTCGGGTAGGCTCCAGACCCGCCACAGGAACAACAACAAGCAGGTATTATTTAGTGGTTACCTGTTTGTGAACTTAATTCAGAACTGTCTGGTGCATTTCCACTAACATATTGATTTGCCAACCAGAAAGATTTGTTCCTAGCTGGAACCAAAGAAATATACGTTCTTCAGTGCAAATTGTGATGTTGTCTCTTGGCATGTAGAGCTAAAGAAGATTCAGAAGGAGATGCTGGAACAGAGCAACCCGGCAGTTGTCTGTGTCACTGCTGGACTGAAAAGGATATCCAGCCAACAGCGTCCTGTGTCCACTGACGAAGGACTAGACACAACAAAAACTGTGCAGCAACAGGTGAACTACTGTCTCCGACTTTACATCTACCAAAAAGAAAGGTGTGTCTAAGGGATTGGGCAGTGAGTAGACAGGGTAAAAACTCTGCTGTGTCTGATCCACACATACCACCACAACACACACACTAACCCAATGCCACCACATCAGTGTCACTGCCGCACTGAGAAATATCCCCCATGCAAATCATACATGGTCTGAGGGGGGTCCTGACCGTTGAAGAACAAGGTGAAATGGGGATAAGATAGTATGTAGAGAAACAGGTGTACTACAGTCTGTAAATATAGGACCAAAAGTGCTGCATAGTGAGTTGAACTGATAAAATGAACAATAAATAAAGATACACTGTAGGTGCTTCTAATCCAGTCATCGTGCAGTGTAAATATCATTTTCTAATCCACATTTGCCCATTTGGTATTGGGCATGGCTGCTTTTGAGTGTCTAATTGACACTGCTTTTCTATGAAGATTATACTCACTGTGTGACAGAATGGTTTCATTTGTGCACACTGCACATGTCAGTGGAACGGTATATAATGAAGATATGATTTGAGTCATTTTTAGGAATGTAATAATAATATGTTGATATCAGAACAAAACAAAAGGCAGATATTTAGACTAAATTTGAAATGTGAAGCAAAATTATTTTATTAATTGGAAGAAGAAAAAAACAAACAAACAAAAAAAAAAACAACCCTTTAAATAATTTCTGAGTAACATACTTTAGAACTCAAACATTCTACTGCTCTTTTGTCATTTAATGGATTAATTTTTTTTTAATAATAAATATGATCCATCCATCCATTATCTGTAACCGTTTATCCAATTTAGGGTCATGGGGGGTCCAGAGCCTAACTGGAATCATCGGGCGCAAGGCGGGAATACACCCTGGAGGGGGCGCCAGTCATTCACAGGGCAACGCAGACACACACACATTCACTCACACCTACGGACATTTTCGAGTCGCCAATCCACCTGCAACGTGTGTTTTTTGGACTGTGGGAGGAAACCGGAGCACCCGGAGGAAACCCACGCGGACACGGGGAGAACACACCAACTCCTCACAGACAGTCACCCAGAGCTGGAATCGAACCCACAACCTCCAGGCCCCTGGAACTGTGTGACTGCGACACTACCTGCTGCGCCACCGTGCCGCCCAATAAATATGATAATTGTTAATTAATTAAGTATTAATTATTCACAATTGGCAACATCTAAATCACCATCTTTAAATCATCTAAACATTAAAATATCTAAACTTTTTACTTATTTAATTTTTATTAATTTTATAAATTTAATTTTATTTATTTAATTTTAGGTTATTCTGTTGAATAATTCTGTTGAATACTAAACATAAAATGACAATGGAATTTGGAATTACAATTATACATTCAACCATCAATCATACAGCAACCATGCTTTAAAACTTTTGTACACCTAATATAAACATATTTTATTATCATATAATGTATTTACATTTAGGCAGCATGGTGGTGCAGCAGGTAGTGTCGCAGTCACACAGTTCCAGGGGCCTGGAGGTTGTGGGTTCGATTCCCCCTCCAGGTGACTGTCTGTGAGGAGTTGGTGTGTTCTACCCGTGTCTGCGTGGGTTCCTCCAGGTGCTCCGGTTTCCTCCCACAGTCCAAAAACACACGTTGGTAGGTGGATTGGTGACTCAAAAGGGTCCGTGTGTGTATTCCCGCCTTGCGCCCAATTATTCCAGGTAGGCTCTGGACCCACCGCGACCCTGAACTGGATAAGCGGTTACAGATAATGAATGAATGAATGTATTTACATTTGCATAGCATTGCAAACTGATGTCAAAAACAGTACAATTATAAGAGTTGACAGAAACTGCAGGATAACAGTCATTAATCTATTAAGCCTTATGAATCTAATATGCAAGTTATGTACTTATGAGATTGAGGAAATGAAGTGGGGAGGCATTGGAGGAGTATTTGATACAGTAATGAAGTCAGCCATGCTTGGCTGAAGCACTGTTTGCAGTGGCTCCTCTCTCCAGCTGTGCTATGTAAGTCTAAGTACGGGTTCTTGTTTACCAGAAGTTCAGTCTTGTTGTCATTATCCGACTTCCTGATACTCTCCGTGAAACTGCCAGCACATTGTGCTCACGTACGTCAGAAGCTGCGAGGCTCAAGTTTCGGCAACACATTGCACCATTTCAATTCCACCAGCTACTTGCCGAACAGTACAAGAATATCAAGAAGAGTGGAGTTTGTGGCTCGTCTGCCTACAACCACAAATCTTTCTCAGCTGCTGTGCTCTCAGCTTAGAAATCTGCATGTGATTAATGCTGGATCTGTGACATCTTAATGTTCACATGCCTAGAGCAATAATAATAATAAGAGGTCATCAAGAAGGTATATAGGGAGAGACACATGGAAGAAAGAGATGGATCAGGCTCATCTTAGCTGTTTAAAATCAACTGAAAAGTCTTAGTTTCCAGAGCACATGATTCCAAATCTGTTGCCTGGTTTCAGTGTGGAGACAAGAAAAATCCCATTACTGCTGTCAGATTTCGAGATGATGGCAGAGTGTAAAAAAGATATAGGCCTGAGGTGCTCACCCAAATACAAAAGAGGCCAGGCCTAGACATGCGCAAGTTTGTAAAATTTAAATATATATTTTATTATTATATTGGCTTAGAAATTTCTTCAGCACCTTCTTACCTAGTGCAGTATGTATGCATGCACATTTTTATTACGAAAAATTGCACACTTAAAACCAATAGGTTAACACTATTTAATAGAAATATAAAAGGATTGGGGGCGGCGCATTGGCGCAGCAGGTAGTGTCGCAGTTTCAAAGCTCCACGGTTGCGCTATCTGGTTGAGGTTGAGAGTTCAAGTCCTGCTCTGGATAACTGTCTGTGAGGAGTTTGGTGTGTTCCCCGTGTCTGTGTGGGTTTCCTCCGGGTGCTCCAGTTTTCACCCATGGTCCAAAAACCATGGATTGGAAACTCAAAAGTGTCTGTGAATGCATGTGTCGCCCCATGATTAATGAGGATTCATTACTAGCACTAAAATTTATCTCAATATAAAGCCGCATTTTAATTCCCATTTTCACAGCTGTTGTAGCTTCATCCATAACAGAATTTTAAATGTGGCTGAGCCTGAATACGGGTGGAGTGCAGGGTTCTGAGAGTAGGGCACTGTTTTAGCACTGAAGACTGTAGTATGGCCTTTAACAAAAGCCTACATTTATCTAAAAACACTATCTAAAATTAAAAGCGGAATACATTCTCATTGAATGAATATCTGAACTTTGGGTCCAGCCCTGCTACACCATCATATAGAAAAGGATACAAAGATATTTACAAAATACTTATGATTATAACCTTAATTCTAGAGCAATTTTTTTTTTAACTTACACTTAGAAACTGCTTTGTCCAAAACTGTTGTCTCTGTTGGGGTAGTATGGTAATTTACCCATAACTCAGCGTGATGAGCTTAAACTGACATTGGACAGTAATTGGGTTCATATTTAAAATGTAGCCCTGGCTAAATGGGGGTGGGGCTACATATTTTAAATACAGTGAGTAGAGTTAGTAGAAGGAAGAGAGGCAAAGGTGAAGCACCTGTTTTTATTGCCTGAGGGTAGTATGTCTAAAAACACTTATGCAGCTGAAAGACTTTTTTCTTTTTCCTCTGACTGTCATGATAGGCTAAACTGAGAATAACTGATACTAGTTAAATAATGCCTTGTGCATATTTTATAAAGAAAAAAAAATCCATTTATTAATTATTTGTACAGTTTTTCTTTTCTATTTTGTGTGTTGATTATAATAAAAATATGCACGTTTGAGTAGTCTATAACTGGCAAACCTATTCTCATGGACTTACACTCCATTAAAACCTACTTTCTAGTCAAGTGTAGGGATCTTTTAAGTAATGTAATAGTACTGAGTAGTTAGTGCCCTTCTCTCAGAGACACATTCTGCATTCAGAGACACACTGTTTGTTTGTTTATATATATATATATATATATATATATAATAAACAAACAAACAAACAGAGCACACATGTCCTTAAGCAGGTAGGTGCCACTATTTAACAGCTACATTAGCTTGGGTCACAAACTGATGTGACTAACCAATGTTAAATCATTAATTAACTTAACTGACTCTAAATAAATGGCCTAAGCCTGAACATGTATATATGGTGCAACCAGCCTCAGACAACAAGCACCAGTGGTAAGGCAGTAAAGAGTAGCCATCTGCTTGGAAGTCCCAGAATAAGGTCAGAATAAATGCTAACCATGTCAGGCTGTTGTTGCTTTGCAGTTATGCTTATATCCACACTGGATTGCATGTTTATGGCTTACCTTAATATGGGTCAACAGAGCTATCTGACACAATAGGACCATCACTACAGCAGGTGAAATAATATAATGAAATTCGTTTTTCACTCACAAAGGGTTTGTCTTGACATTAGCACACTAAGACAGATGTCTGAAACTGTAGTCAAAATAATAGCATAGCACTCAGATTGAGCATTTTTAACTCATTTCAACATGAGTTTAGAATATGCCTCAGCACATGTCAGTGGAGTGACAATTATGAAAAGTTAAATGGTGTATTGGATAACATGCCTACCATTGCAGGACGGCACGGTGGCTTAGTGGTTAGCACGTGCGCCTCCCAGCGCTGGGATCTTGGATCTAGGTGGAGTTTCCATGTTCTCCCCGTGTCTGCGTGGGTTTCCTCTGGGGTCTCCGGTTTCCTCCCACAGTCCAAAAAACATGGAAGGTAGGTGAATTGGCTTCTGTAATAACTGTCCTGCTGTGTGAATGTGTGTGCGCCCAGATATGGATCGGCACTGTGTCCTGGGTGAAATCCTAGTGCCCGATGCAGTCCTCCAGGTGGATGGTCGAGAGTACGCTGTGCGCGTTTGGCTGCGTTAGAGTGTGTCGATTGAGCGTTCTGAGCAGTGTGGATTGTATAGCGTCTTTGAGTATCTAGAAAGGCGCTATATAAGTGTAACGATATGATTCAAAATTAGCTAGTTTGGGTCCCCTTTCCTGCAGTTGTAACTTCTAGTCTCCTGGAAAGACTTACACTATATGTTATGACTGCAATAAACCTTGAAATCACAAGTGAAATCAGGTACTGATGATTCACTGCTCCACAGAGCAGGGGTTTTATATTATTATAGCTAATGCTTAGCACTGAGCACTACACAACCCCAAATTCCCGAACTAAACACGCAACTCATGTTCCCTAGAAGACACAGATAAACCTGGAGGTAACTTACAACTCTCACTGCAGTAATGATTTTGCAATATTATTTGTGTGGATCTGAAAGGGGAATGGGGAAAAAAAAAAAAAAAAACACCCATCATGTCTTTGGTTGGTGGATGGGGAAAAAGTGGTCAGCACAGTCATACTACATACTACAGAGATTGCTGGAGATAATTAGAATAGCACATACTTGAAAATACATTCCATACATTTAAAAGATTCTGACATATCAGACACAGTAGTACACTTAACAATCCTGAATCATTTAAGGTGGAGCAGAAAATTAGAATATAGTTGGAATTGCTTGTTGTGGCCCACTCTGAAGAGTGGGATTTTATCCATCACAGGCAAGCAGGGTTATGCTTTACCGTGGTAATTTATAAATATATGTTTCAACTGGTTACTAGTCTCCTTATACATAACGGCTCTGGTTTTACACACATAATACTGTCATCACAAAAGTGTCCCAACACGTGTCCCAATAATTGGCTTATGTGGCCAATTATTATTGGCCCCAGGACAGTATTGCTGTGTGGAGCCCTGCCCGTTTTGTATAATTCAGTTGAGTTTAGTGCTCATTATAAAGGCACAGATCTGACTGACTGAGTAACATCACTTGTGATATGTACAATGCATGTGATTGGTCTGTGAGTTCCCTGGACCGCTAAATCTGTACTGTAATGGTTATTAAAAATGTTACACCAGTTCACGATAGATTATTAGAAACAATGTCAGTAATCTAAAGGCAAATATTCATGGGGTTGACTATGTATAATAGTCCCAGTTTCAGTATTATCTTCAACATTTGTCATAGAATTATACAAATACCTCAGAAAAGCCATTTCTTAACATCCATACTTAAAATTATAGGCCTAGAAGTGGAAGAGTTAACATGCTCAGAAACAGGTTCTTGGCCAAAAGAGACCTGGAAAATGCAAGCTCTGAAACCTTCCTGTTTGCCTCAGAAGGGATCAGGTTATCAGTGTCAGAATCTGGGTGATTCCAGAGTCTGGTTTCAAAACACCATGCGGTTCTCATTAATCTGGGGACATCCCAGTTTGTATTATTGGTACACTCAGAAGACACATTGGTATTGGAAGTGTTAGTAAACATGCAGAGTGATGAATTCCAAGGCAAGGGGATTAGCAATCAGCCCATCACCCAGTCTCTATTTATTCACTTCTTCCAGCCAGCTGGCATCTCTCGGTCAATACTGCAGCAGAAAAACATTCAGCCCCACGCTCTGAATCATTTCCCAAATATCACACTGGGACCAATCAAAATAAGTGCCAGAATGAGCGACTCGTCATTTGCGTAAGAATGAAAATATTCCACCCGACATTTATTTTGTGTCGGCACACTGAATCCTCTTTATCCAGATGCTGACAGATAGCTCCATTAAGTTGCAGCTGGAGGGGGGTTAAACTTTTTCTTTTTTTACAGCTATTAAGCCCCCAAGCACGTGCACCTATTTTATAGTCTCTGAATAACTATTAAACATTCCTTGTAATCTGTGAAAACATAGGGGTTACTGATGGGGGTGGGGGGTTCAGCATTACATGAAAGTAACTAATATTCTTCTAAACTTAAAGGTGATATTCAAAATTATAATCTATAAACACTTTTTTTAAATTAAATTCTGAGGATGTTTCCTCTCCATTTGTTGCTCTGCAATCTGTTTGCGTGCTCAAAACTGCTCTAATGTCTTTATGTCTTTATGAAGCCCCGGTGTCAGAAAATGGGTAAAAATGTCTTAGTCCAGTATGCTTGGCTTTCTCTCTCTTTGCTTGCGACAGAGCAAAGGCATCTTAAGTTTTCAAACAATGGAGAGAACTCCAAACGTTGAAAAGTACAAACCGAGATGAGGATATCGCTCTATTCCCGCTCCATATGTGAGTAATATTGACTTATTTTTGTTGTTTCAGATTACTAAAGGTGGAATGTCTCAAAATTCGGGAGATGGCAATTCTAACAGTGGTAATTCTGTGGTAATTCTAACAGTAAATAAAAACTTACAGACAAGTTCATCTTCAGCCATGTATAAACAATTGTTTTCATATATTTGATAGTGGAACATTTCTGTGATCATTTAATGGCCTTCATTCCTTGTCTAACCGCTTATCCAGTTCAGGCCACCTTTAATGGCCTTCAACAAGGAGAAAATTTGTACCTGCTTTTAGAAGTCAGGAAGCAGTATTGAATGATTAATTCTGGAATAAAAACACCACTTCAGCTCATCTCAAATAGTACATGTTGCATTTGTAGTCCATCTGTGAAATTCCCATGTCTAGAGAAAGTGCAGTTATTTTAATATATCCTTTATATATTAACTTCCATATAATGTGAATTTCTGTGTTTCTTTTTCTACTGGATGCTATATTTCTTTCAGGATCAATAAGTTATCTATCCATCTGCTTCACAGCTTCATGCAGGAACTTTATACCATTCAAGCTGAAGCTTTGCATTGAAAAATGCTGATTTTATGCTTCAGTTCAGTTGGTCTCCCACTACTCATTCATACTTTTCTTTAATGATTATACAAGTTTTGCTTACAATTAAATGTCTTTATGCCAGTGGTTGCAGGTTAAAGTGTCTGAAGTCATTAAGTTTATGGGGTGTATATAAAGTCTGGAAATGGAGTGTCATCTAAAGTACCAAATATTTGGACATGCCCATTCAGGGATGGCCTCCTTTGTTTCGGGCCCTTTTCCACATACTGTGAATGTACAGTACTAGTCAAAAGTTTGGATATCTTATTCAATTGTTTTTCTTTGTTTTGTTTTTTTATTATTTTCTACATTGTAAATGAATATGGAAGACATTATTGTTTACTACATAATTCCATACGCGTTTCTTCATAATTTTAAAGTGTTAAACAAACCATAATATGGTTTATATTTTAGATTTTTCAAAGTAGCCATCTTTTGCTTTGATGACAGCTTTGCGCACTCTAGGCATTCTCTCAGTCAGCTTCATGAGATTGTCACCTGGAATGGTTTTCAGTGAACAGTTGTGGCCTCGTGAAGAGTTAGTTTGTAGAATTGCTCGTCTTCTTAATGTGTTTGAGACCATCACTTGGGTTATGCAGAGGTAGGGCTGGTACACAGCTCTATACAGTGAATGGCCACCTATTCCACCAATGACTAATGAGAAGATGTATCCAAACTTTTGACTGGCACTGTATCAAAGTGGAACTGATCAAAATGTTTATTCTGTAAAGGGGGGAGGAAAAAAAAAAAAGACTTTTTAGTAAACAAATTGTTGCTAAGCCGGTCTATAGTTTGGGTTGTGGACCATTCTCAGCACTACACTGTCCCTAAAACTCGTAGAATGTTAATGTGTTTTGTGTTGGTATGAGTGGATCAGCAACAGCAGTGCTGCTAGGGTGTCTGGAGTTCTGTACTTGTAGGAATAGGAAAGTGCATCCATATGATATGGAGATCTTGGTCATTTTAAGGATTTGGCTGTATGTGGAGTGAATATAATAACTGTTTAATAACAAAGAATGAATGTGAAAATGAGAGCTGCTGGTTCAAATCTAAGGATACAACAGATGGTAAACAACTGAGATGATGTAGTTTCTTTTTTGCTAGGCTAAGGACCTATTCAGAGACAACTTTTGACATAGTGGAAACCTCACATTAAGTCAGGTCATGGAAGATGCTGAAAAAGGAAGAACAAATTGATTCTTTGATTCATTTATCATTTCACCTTTAAGCACCACAGCTAAACGTCACACATTGAGTTCAAGCCCATTCTACAGAGAGAAGGGAGAGAAAAAAATAACCCACAAGGGGAGATCGAGAATCTCGTGTTTTATTTAAAAAAAAAAAAAAAAAAAGTACTTTCAGAATCTGGGTTAAGAGGCCTTTAACTGTAGGCCTTCAAAATCCAGGTCATAGAATTCAAATCAAAACAGACCTGGACTTGCCAAGGGATTTAGAGAAGATGTTCCTAAAAGAACAAAAGAAGAAGGAAAATACAATGAAAACACACGGCAGGAGGATGTGAGCTGCCTTTGTTTACCTGACTCGGCTTAGCAAGAGCAGCCCTGTGTCCAGATGGTCCACAGTCTTGCACATCTGGAAAAGGCCTGGCGGTGGTTATCTATCACACACGCTCTCTCACACACACACAATGTATATATTTTTTCATAAATTAGAGCTTGACGTAAACCTACATCACTCCTCCCATCTCATACGCTGCAGAAGAAAACATTCATCATTTATTCATTAGCACAGCTTCAAATGAAAGTTAAACAAAGAAAAAATTACCGCCATAAACCCAGTCAAACATCTACATCAGCGGTTTTTACCGTGACCTCCTTTTTATTATTTCTTTTCCTCTGAAAACCCCCTTTCCATAAAAATGGATAGATTTCCATGAAATATTGAGAGGTTTTCCCTGAAGGCAAGGGAAAATAAATACAATCAGAGTCTCCTTCATCTCATATAGTCTTACTCACACACACACACACACACACACACACACACAAAGTCGCCTGCAATACATTCAACCATCCATCCAGTAGAGAGTCTCAATTCAAATGGCTCAAATCTAATAGCTCTTTCTTTCTCTCTCTCACACACACACACACAACACTGCTCTCCTGGGGGAAGGCAAGCTCCAGCATGGCTGACCCACTTGGCACTGACTCAGCCCTGTGGTCAGAATGGGATAAACACTGTGTTAAACCCCCAACCCCTGCCCCCCTTCCACTTCCTCAAACTTCACCTCTCAGGTTTGGAGCTTTGAGTTAGAAAGTAACATAAGTTGAGCCCTTGGCACTTAACATTCAGTTCTTATTGCTATATAGAAGGGTTTTGTTTATGTTTAAAAAGTTACACCATCTACAGTATTTGTAAGCCATTTATATTCTGTATTGACAACTTCAAGTCTGCATGACCAAAAGTTTTACTAAGGCCATAAACACAACACTAATATGGCTATAGTGGTCTATATATGCACACACACCAATGAACCATAAAATTACGGGCATCTCCTTGTTTCTACACTTAATGCCTACTCTCTCAGCTCCACTGACATTACAACAGCACTTTGCAGTTCTACAATTACAAAGTCGGTTGCATCGGTTGTTCTGCATTTTGTTTTGCACTTTGTTTGCCCCCTTTCACCCTGTTCTTCAAGAGTCAGGACCACAACAGAGCAGGTATGATTTGGGTGATGGATTATTCTCAGTGCTGCAGTGACACTAACATAGTGCTGGTGTGTTAATATGTGTTGTGCTGGTACAAGTGGATCAGACACAGCAGTACTTCTTAAAGTTTTTAAACACTTTGTCCTCTGTCCACTTTAGTAGACTCTACCTCATTGGTCCATCCTTGTACATGTATAGTCAGACAGTAGCTCATCTGTTGCTGCACAGTTCGTGTTTTTCATTCTCTAGTCCTTCATCAATCAAAGGATGCCACCAAAGTTTGCTGTTGGCTGGATATTTCTGGTTGGTGAATTATTCTCAGTCCAGTAGTGACAGAGGGCTTTAAAAACTCCAGCAGCACTGCTGTTCCTGATCCATTCATACCAGCACACAGTGAATTTTGTGATAGGGTCCGCAAGCTCTGCCTCCATTCTCTGGCCAGCTTCAATAACCTTTTTTCAAATACTTTCAATTAGTTACAGTGACCACAAGACAGTCAGACAAAGGATAAAAACTTGCTTTTTTTTTTTTTGCACATACAATCACATGAATTTCCAATCTTTTGTCCTCTTTAACTCAGACTTTCACTTCTGTCAGATAAACACCCACGCAATTTTCCCTAGAGGCAATCACACATTCAGCCCTGTCAGCACGTCAAATGAACTGGAAAGCAAAAACACACAGGAAAAATGGACTGGTGGAGGTAATTTATCATAAGACAGAGATTAGCAGATCCACTCCCAAACCATAGCACTTTTTTTGGATGCATCATTGGGAATGCAAATAGGTGCAAGTTTAAAAATGATCACTTTTTTTTTTCATTAATTCTGGTTTTCCAGCTCTTAGATATTCACCTTCCCTTGGCTTGGATGATAACCTTTGAAGATCCTTCCAAACAGGGATAGGAGTGTAATTGCTGTGGCGTGCTTGATCGTAGCATGGCAATTGATCATTGCGATCTTGCACACAAACACATGGATTACAAAGGCCAACAGAGAACGAGCAGCCTGTAATTTATTTATTTTTTTTAACTCAAGGCAAGGTTTAAATTGTGTCTATGATAGGTTAGTAGGCAAATCTTTACTCATACAGGTGTTCAATTGCACGCGGGCAATTTGTAGGCCACACGTAATACTTGAGACACCATATCCAATGCCAGGAACAGGCTATAGCAGTATAATATTCCCCAGCACTGGGCTGTAGAGAACTAGAACTGTGCTAAATTTCCTTCAGGATCAATGAAAGTATCTATCTATCTGCTTTCTCTGAACCACTCAGTGTTTTTGTGGCTTGGTGCAATGAAATTAATAAAGCAACATCTGTATCCATATTCAGGTGGCACAGGTAGTGTCGCAGTCGCACAGCTCTAGGGATCTGGAGGTTGTGGGTTCAAAACCTGCCCCTCTGTGAGGAGTTTGGTGTGTTCTCCCCGTGTCCATGTGTGTTTCCTCCGGGTGCTCTGGAGTCCAAAAACACACACTAGAAGGTGGACTGGCAACACAAAAGTGTCCATATGTGTGAATGTGCATTACCTGTGAAGGACTCGTGCCCACGTGTAGACTCGTGTCTGCAAAATTTAATAAGGGTAAAAGCATATTAGAACTCTCTAAGTGAACTCAGCAGCTGGAGGAGATGAATGTGGCAGCCTTTGAACCTACAAATATTGTTTTTTTAGAATAGACCTAATATAGGTTTGTAAAATTAATTCATTCACTCATCTGTAACCGCTTATCCAGTTCAGTGGGTCCAGAGCCTACCGGAATCATTGGGCGCAAGGCAGGAATACACCCTGGAGGGGGCGCCAGTCCTTCACAGGGCAACACAGACAAACACCCACCTTCACTCACACTCTCATACCCACGGACACTTTTGAGTCGCCAATCCACCTACCAACGTGTGTTTTTGGACTGTGGGAGGAAACCGGAGGACCCGGAGGAAACCCACGCGGACACGGGGAGAACACATCAACTCCTCACAGACAGTCACCCGGAGCGGGAATCGAACCCACAACCGCCAGGTCCCTGGAGGCGCGTGACTACGACACTACCCGCTGCGCCACCGTGCCGCCCCGGTTTGTAAAATATGGACCCAAAATATAAAAAACACACACACAACACAATTTGGTTATAATTGTAGCATGCGCCAAGTGTATTCCTAGACCAAAGGGGAAGTCTGAAGCACAAAAACACCTCCACGCAGGTGACTTGATTTGCAAAATCTATTTATTTACACTGAATTAGTCACCCTTAAGATTGGCTGACAATACATACATGAAAACCCAGATATAAATAAATAAGTAAATGAAAATAATACTTAATTACTAATAAACAAATAAACTTAAAAAAAAATTCTACCTAATATTGCACACCACTTCATTACCACTATCAAAAATGGCAGCCTACCTTCAGCAACTAAGTTTAAATTAAACATTTAAAAAAAAAAAATTATATATATATATTGCCACAAGATGATGATAATGATGATGTCCTGTAGTACTGTGGTGTCTGTGGATTCTCCAAGTATGTGTGAACTTTGCATCTGACAGTATGGCCCATGCTGATGTGACACTAGCTCTGAAGTCTGAGTCATTGTCCCTCAGCGGTCATCCATGGTTATTGGTTGGAGTGTGTGGTTCCAGTACTCAAAAGCCCAATGCTGGGGGAATGTCATTTCTCTCCAGCTAAAACTTGCCATTAAGCATGGTGACCTTAGAATACTCTTAAGCAGCTGCACTTAGGTCTATGCTTTGTGAAAAACTGAATGTCTGTGCCCAAAATAAATCCACCACACAAGCTGGGTGAAAAAAATTTAGACATGAAGTAAATCTTCCAATATACTGAAAAACACTCAACTGATTTAAAAACTGTGACATAATCAAATGATGGCTTTTGAGATCTCTGCAGTCTTGTGTTTCAACCTTCTTTTGTCCGAAAGTAAAAAATAATTCTGGGTCAAGCTGAGCATGCACAACATTTGCAAGTCGACACCACATTGAGTGTGTGTGTAGAAGTAGATGTGTTTATCAAAAAATAAAATAAATAAAAATTACCATTATTACACCACACTGCTCCCGATTAGCTACATTACAGTAGTATTTTGAGCATGTGTGTCACTCTCCTCTCTCCCTGTCAATCATACACACTGTTGACTTTGGCTCTGTTGCACAGGAGGGTTCCTCTAGTCTTTTTTGGGGGATAGAAAGTAACCCATATGTTGTCTTATGCATCAGCAGAATGGTATAGGGCAGATATTAAGAACATCTACCAAGGGCCTTCCACTAAAGAATATATGACTTACATTCTTTAATATTACCAATATATACAGTAGTGTAATTGTACTAGTGTACAATATACACTAGCTCACTCAACGTAATCCTGGACTTCCTGACTGGGAGACCTCAGTCAGTCCGGATCGGTAGGAACACCTCCAGCACCATCACACTGAACACTGGAGCCCCCAAGGGCTGCGTGCTCAGTCCACTGCTGTTCACATTGCTGACCCATGACTGTGCAGCGATGCACAGCTCAAATCATATCATCAAGTTCGCTGATGATACGACTGTGGTGGGTCTCATCAGTAAGAACGACGAGTCAGCATACAGAGAGGAGGTGCAGCGGCTAACTGACTGGTGTGAAGTCAACAACCTGTCTCTGAACGTGGACAAAACCAAAGAGATGGTTGTAGACTTCAGAAAAACAAGGGGTGAGCACTCGCCGCTGAACATCGACAACTCTGCTGTGGAGATTGTCAGGAATACCAAATTCCTTGGTGTTCACCTAGCGGATGATCTCACCTGGTCCACTAACACCAGTAACATCAAAAAGAAAGCACAGCAACGCCTCTACTTCCTGCGAAGGCTGAAGAAGGCTCATCTCCCCCCTCCAATTCTCACCACTTTCTACAGAGGAGTCATCGAGAGCATCATGACCAGCTGCATCACTGTCTGGTTTGGAAACTGCACTGGGGCAGATCGCAAGTCCCTCCAGCGGATCGTGAGGACAGCTGAGAAGATTATCGGTGTCTCTTCCCTCCATCACAGACATCTACACCACTCGCTGCACCCGCAAAGCACTCAGCATTGTGGGAGATCACACACACCCTTCAACCTACTGCCGCCTGGAAAAAGGTATCGAAGCATTCGAGCCCTCACATCCAGACTCCGTAACAGCTTCTTCCCACATGCTATCAGACTCCTAAACACCTAGAGACTGAGAGTGGACTGAAAGAAGCACACACACACACAGGTCTGTTGGACTGTAAATGAGCGTACTGTTTTCACATATCCGGTTTACATCATGTTTACATCCAGTTACCGTTTACAGCACAAATACACTTTAAATTGCAGTGTCTCTCTCCCTCACCCCCTCCGTACTTATGGTTTTTGCCTTGTCTTGTATTACATTGTATTGTATTGTACTGTAGGGAAATTGTTTTGTATTTTTCTTAGCCATATCTTTTGCACTTTAATGTGTATGCACTGTTTTATGTTGCACTAGATTTGTACTAGTTGCACTTTAATGTTGTGTATTGTTTTGTGTTCTATGTCCTTTGCACTTTAATGCGTGTGCACTGTTTCATGTTGCACTAGCTTTACACTAGTCGCACTTTAATGTTGTGTATTGTCTTATGTAGCACCTTGGTCCTGGAGGAACGCTATTTCGTTTCACTGTGTACTGTAAACACTGTATACTGCTGAAATGACAATAAACTTCTTGAACTTGAAGAATTCATCTTTAAGAATGTGTTTTGTGATTCAGAACTAACCACCCAACTGATCTAAAGAATGTTGTATTAGCTAAATGCAATCTCAATTTACTGCAGTGGAAAAGGCACAGATTCACTGCTAATCTTCTTGATTTCAGAAGCAACCTTCCCCAGAACACCTTATACAAGATTTTGATTGCTTGCATTCAGCCACAAGAACATCATTGAGGTCAGGTACTGATGCTGGATGAGTTGCTCTGGATCACAAATACATCTGCAATTCATTCCAAATTTATTGCATGATGCTCCAACATCTGTGTTCTAAAATTGTGCTTCACACTAATGGACTTGGTCAACTATTGGCTAGAAGTTGTGTGTGTCCCACAATTGTGTAAAAACCTTCCCAGAAGAGGGGCACAACCTCCCTATTAATTTTCTTAATTTCAGGAGAAACATTGGGCAAGGTCTAGCCTCTCCTCAATTTTGCCTTGTATAAAATGCTTCTGAGAAGACTGTGTGGCTTAACACCCACCCCTAACAGTTCACTGGAGGCACATTTGGCTCACACATGTTTCCCCCCCAGGGTTGAGAACAGCAGCAGAATCAACAGGACCACAAATCCACAACAACACACCACTGAAGAACAGCCTTACTCTGCAGATTATAGGCCTGTGCCTCTAAGCTTATGCTAACCTTCAGGAAGACTTCCCTGGTACCACACTGTTCCTATGTCTCATTGACGTTCACATTTATAAGATTTGACAGATGGCTCTTTTCCAGAGAGCTGTTTTTTTTTTTGTTTTTTTTTTTTGTTTTTTAAAAACAGAGGTAGGCTGATATAGCATTAGGTGTTTTGCCCAAAAACTGTCATAGCATGTTGTTCCTGACTTAGCTGGAAGTCAAACCCAGGTTGTGCTGTTATCCATTATGCTACGCCAAACCGTGTCTCCACTGAGACAGGCAAGCATCAGAGGTGAGAAAATTGCAATAAACTTATAGAATAAAAACATTGGTAATTACTGGTTAAATGAAGTTAAAATAATGGCCAGTAAAATAAAGGTATTTAATATAAATAAGTACTGGGTAACTTCATTTTTAATGGCCCTATGACTGTGCAATATTCCGTGACACTTGGATGGCCAGAGACTAGAATTCCTAGTAGTTGAATTGCAAAAGGGTGGTATGATGGTAATACTGTACATTGCATACAATAATCTGACAATTTACTGTCATGGGAGCTCAAGCAGGGTGCTTACTCCTTTCTCTGTGAGCTCCTGGAGCTACAGCCAAGCACAAACACGTTCAGTTTTACCATATACCTTTTTTTTTCCAAGTATTGCTTGAAAACCGATGAAATTTAACTTCGTCTATCCCTGTTATAATACAGTCCCCAGGTAGATTGTCTTCTAATAAAGAATTACAGTTTATATGACCGTTATGCATCACTGTTCCAAAATAATGGGACCAAGGCAGTGTTATAAATGGAACAAACTACATGTACTTAAGTAAATGTAATGTCCTACCTCATGAGCATCAAGTTACAGGAACTTAGCCTCAACCCGTTCATCCGAATACAAAATGCCAAATGGTGCCTCTGCTGCTAATCACAGAGACCTTCCTACTGACTTCCTCTGTAAACACAGGCTACTCAGCCACAAATTACAAACTTATAAAGACGCTTTTCTTAGCGGCAATTACAAGTCAACCAACCAATAGCTACATTTTGTACAATACGAAGATCATTATCCAGGAGTTTTATAGATGCATATGTCCTCTTTGAATATAATGCATAACTGGGCCTTGCATGACTCAGTTGGAAAAGGAATTTTTGTAGAACATGTGAGTTTTGACCCGTCTTTGCTAACCACAGCCTTGCTAAGTGAAATTTCCAACAGGTGATTAAAGTGTGTTATTGTTACAAAATACCATCTCAGCTTTCTCTAATTTCCTGCAAACTGGTGAGTCAGCCTGGTATTTCAGTGGTATATAATGACTTACAATTTTGATCTAGCACACAACCTGTAATGTATAGCTTAATTAGTGGTGAATTCAGGGGGAAATGGATCTCATTGAATACACTTTATGGCCAAATATTGGACACCTGCTTCTTCTTAGGGTGCTTGTCCAACTTTGCTGTAGTAACAGATTCCAGTCTTCAAGAAAGTCCTAAGACAAAATTTTGGAACATTGGTGGATGTGATTGAATTCAGTTAAGAACATTAAACAAGGTCAGGTTGGATGAAATGTGCTGGATCACAATTAAAGCTTCAATTTATTCTACATTTAATCATATATTGATCCATCAACATCTGTCCTCCAAAATAATTCCACTGTTTTCCAACATTTATGTGGTGTGGGGATATTTAGCCAATATTTGATACTGAGCATGGTAAGCTTAGGACATGCAGCTGCAGAAAGTTAGTCAGAATTTTTTCTAGAAAATTAAGTATTTCTGCCAGAAAACATTTTACATTATATAAAATATAATGTAATATAATATAATATAAAATATAATATAAAACATTATACACGTTTATTTCCTTTGTGTGTACTGGAACAACACAAAAAAAAGACGAATTTCTGACAAAACTTACAAAATTGCCACCCTCAACTTAATACATATTCCAAAGTATGTGCAAACAAATAAGTGAAATCAATCACTTCCTATAACCATCAACATGCTTACACCCCTCAACTGGAACTTTGGATCACTCTTCTTGCAAACTGCTCATATTTGAAGGGTGCCTTCTCCCAGCAACAATTTTAAGATCTCTCCACAGGTGTTCAATAGGATTTAGATCCAGACTGCTGGCTACTTCAGAACTCTCCAACACTTGTTTCCATCCATGTCCCGGTGTTTGTTGAAGTATGTTTGGGGTCATTGTCCTGCTGGAAGAGCCATGACCTAAGATATAGCTTTCTGACACTGGGCCCCACATTGCGACTGACAGTCCTTTGGTAATATTCAGATTTCATGATGCCTTGCACACAGTAAGCCTTATTCATTCATTTGTAAATCACATTTTTTTTTTGTAAATATCTGGATTCATCAAAATGTTTGTAGTCTCACTGTTCATAGGTACGAATGAAATTTCCACCTGTTCCTGAAAACGCGTAGTGTGCGCATAATGTCTGAAAGACGCTGAAAATATCATTTGCCCTGGCTGAACTTTAAATAAAGGTTAATAAAATGCACAAATATATAAACAATAAGTTAATTCATCAAACGTCATTTCACAACACAGTCCTCTTCCTAATGCAGCATGTTATTCAGAGCAACTTCCAGTGGATAAAAGGGCAAATATGTGTAGTCAGACAGTCACTTAATGTGGATCATTGTAATATAAAAGAGTTCAGGCTCTGTAACCTGTGTAATTGGTGGGTGTTGCGCTGCTGCTGGATTTAACAGACAGCTCTGCACAAAGAACTTTAACGTCTTTGGAGATGATACAGGTTTATGGTTTTTGTGTGCACCTGAGTGTGCACCTCTGATGTTATATAACCTCATAAAAATTAACACATTAAAAAGAACTCTTGCAAATTAGGGACAAATCCACAGGCATTTATCCATCTATGAGAGACTACAGAGAGAGGCAGATGGGGTATAACTCAAGGAGCTTGTGTCAAGAATAAAGCGCCTTTACCTTCCGTGCAGCCCCCCACCACCTTCAGCAGAACCGAGCAGGGCAAACTTAAGTAAATGTGCAGTAGTGTTCAAATGTCTTAGGCCCTTAAAATGATATTCATTTAAAATAATGTATCTTCTAAATAAGAGTGGTGCTTGTATAAAATAATATATAATGAAATACATAAGATATTCTTTTCTAAAATAATGTTGTTAGAGACTGTGAAGAAAAAAAGTTTCCAGATGATTTTCTAGGTTGTATGAATTAGTGAAATAAACAACACACTTTATTTTGCATAATGATAATCTCAAATAAAACTGCACTGCCACAAGGAGGGAAGTTAAATGTTAAACCAATACACTGACACACACAATATTACTATTCACTTGCATATATTTATATCTGTTGTAGCACTACCAGTATTACTACCTCTGCCTTTTTCCCAACAATGTGAATAATCATGTGCAATAACTTAATCCCCTGATCTCTGTATGTTTTTGTGTATGTATGTTTTTAAGTCTTTTCTCTATTGGTTTATTGTTTTACTGTTTTTCCCCATTACTTGTCCAATGCTCAAGATTGTGTGCTGCTGTAACAAGTGAATTTCCCCGATGTGGGATCAATAAAGTCAAGTAAACTAAATGCCTTGCTATACTTTCCCAAAAATAAGCGAACAAAAATATACATAGAACCAAACTAAAAAGTACAGAACATTTGTTTTCCTGTGGAGATTAAGATTCAGTCTGAGCGCTTCCTTATAAGGCCGTCATTTGAAATTCATGAGCGGAGATAATGGTAATAAGTTAATTGCAAAGAAATGTGCACGTCCTCCCAACTTGCTAACATTTGGTATTTACTAACATACACATGTTCTAATAAAAAAATCTGGGGTTTATGCAGCATTCATGAGTCTGGCGGAAAGTTTTCAGGAATGTCCATTACTTTATGCAATACGAACTCATGTTTTTTCAAAGGTTTCATGTATGTGGCCCAGTCAGTGCACCCAGTGCCAGAGGCAGCAAAACAACTCCACCATATTTGACTGTAAACAGTAGAATGATGCGCTTTGCTTAAAATCTCTATCTTGGTCTCCACAAGACGTTTCCCTGAAGGACTTTGGCAGTCTAGCTTTTAATTGTGTCTCTGTGACAGTGGAGTCTTCCTGTGTCTCATGCCATAGTGTTTCATTTCATTCAAATGTTGCCGGATAGTTTGCACTGACACTGATGTACCCAGAGCACTATCCTGTGCTGCAACCTTTCATAATGATTTTTATATTGCCCACACCTGTTACTTGCCACAGGTGAGTTTAAAGGAGCATCACATGCTTGGAACAATGTTATTTTTTCCCCTTATTTTTTACCCCTTTCCTTTCTGCCCCTTTCCTTTATAAAGCTACCGTTATAACCTTTATAAAAATCAATGACTGAAGTTTAACTTGTCTGTTGTCACGCCCTCATCTCGTTTAGTCTGTTTTCCTTTCTTAGCACATGGCTTTGTTTTGTTTACTTTCATGCCCCGCCTTTGTTCCGCCTCCTCGTCTCTTCCCTTGTTATCCGTTTCAGGTGTTTCTTGTTTGTTATTGTATTTAAGTCCCCTTCCCTCACTTCCTGGTGTCGTTCATTGTACCTTGTTACTTGTTTCGTTCGCGTTGTTCGTCTCTCTTGCTCGTCTCTCGTGTTCGTTTCTCTGGCTCGTCTCACGCCCGTTTCATGCTCGCTTCCTGTTCTAGTTCGTTTGTGTTTGTTTTGTTCAATAAAGTCTGTGTTCTTAGCGTTTGCGTCCGCCCTCCGTCAGTCTCATCCCCGCGCCCCTTACAGAATGAACGACCCTTATCAGGGCGCAGCTAACACGGACAAAACACCGGATAAAGCCATGAAGGTGGCAGAAGATTTACTAGCCGCAAGGGTGGGTGATCAACCTGCTATCTTGCAGTCATATCTGGGCGTCCCAGCAGAATTTGAAGGAGGTGCCAGCTACAAAGGTTTTATATTCCAATGTAAAAACTATTTTGAATATTTAACCTGTCCTCCTCCTCCTGACTTTATAAAGATAATGTTCATGAAATCTCTTCTTAGAGGAGAGGCGTTACGGTGGGCTGAAGCCGTAATTAAGGAGAGAACCCAGGACATCAATGTAGAGAAATTTTTTGAACTGTTTACTAAGAGATTCTCCAGTTCTGTTCCCGAGGATTACCCCCTCAGGTCCGGGGAAACTTTTGGGGGGGGTTGGGGGTTGGGGCTGTTAGCCTCAAATCACTGGACATGGGAGATGAGGCTAACAGGGGCGCATCTCCGGGGAAACTACGGTCAAAGAAGTCCCTCGAGAGTGCGCCCATCAGTACCACGAAACCCGCTAAATCTACAACTCGTGCTCGGCGAGCAGGACGAGCCCCTGCCTCGGTGGAAGTCTCAGCTCCTGTATTCATAAGTGCAACGCCCGCCTCTTCTGCCTCTGTGGACGACGTCGCAGATTCCTCTGCCTCCGTGAATGTCGTCGCACATCCTTCTGCCTCCGTGGACGACGTTGCAACTTCTTCTGCCTCCGTGGACGTCGTCGCAGTTCCGCCTGCCTCCGTGGACGGCGTCGCTGCAGGGCCCCCTGCCTCCGTGGACGGCGTCGCTGCAGGGCCCCCTGCCTCCGTGGACGGCGTCGCTGCAGGGCCCCCTGCCTCCGTGGACGTCGTCGCTGCAAAGGTTCCAGCTCCCAAGCATCTCTCTGCACTCCCTCCTGACCTCCAAGAGAGGCTTACAAGCCTCATGGCGCGTCTGGAGGTCTCCGTGAGCACGGCTCCCTCGGCCGCCCCTCTGCTCGTGAAACGGCGCAGCCAGCCGCCCCTCTGCTCGTGAAAGCGGCGCAGCCAGCCGCCCCTCTGCTCGTGAAAGCGGCGCAGCCAGCCGCCCCTCTGCTCGTGAAAGTGGTGCAGCCAGCCGCCCCTCTGCTCGTGAAAGCGGTGCAGCCAGCCGCCCCTCTGCTCGTGAAAGCGGCGCAGCCAGCCGCTCCAGCCCCAGAGAAGGCGGCTTCTACGGCCGTTTCTGCCCCGAGACTGTGGCTACGGCCATTTCTGCCCCCGAGACTGTGGGTAGGGCTGCTCCCGGTCATACCCGTAGGACAGCCCCAAGGACTTCGGGGCCGATCCCCAGAACTGTGCCCAGGCTGGTTCCTCGGACTGCCCCACAGACATTCGCCAGTCCTGGGCACCCCCCATGTTATTTTGGTTCCCCTGTCTGTCCCTGTCCTAGTTCCTGTCTCTGTGCTTGTCCCTGTACCCTTGTCTGCATCGGTTTTGATTCCTGTCCCTGTCACGGTGTTCGTCTCTGTCCCTGTAAACGTTCTGGTCCCTCTTCCCCTGCCAAGTCCTGTCCAATCTCCTGTCTCTGGTTCTGTCCTGTCCCCAGTTATGTCCCCTGTTTCGTCACCAGTCTTTGCTCCTGTCCGTTCCCAGCACCCAACCCCAGTCCAATCTTCTGTCTCGGGTTCTGTCCAGTCCCCAGCTATGTCCCCTGTTTCGTCACCAGTCTTTGATCCTGTCCATTCCCAGCACTCAGTCCAGTCTATGTTTCAGTCCCATGTCTCTGCTCCTGTTCTGTCTCTGTCCCCGTTTCAACCCTCTGTCCTGCCTCATGTCCTGTCTCATATCCCGTCCTTGTTCCCTTCCAGTGTTAAGCACCCCGTCCAGTCTCATGTAAACACTCCCCTTCAGTGTAGTCCTTTCCAGTCCCAGGTCCCATCCCCTGTTAATTCAGTCTTCTGTCCCCAGTCTGTTCTCTTCGTTTCAGTGCTTTGCCACCCGTCTTTAGTTCTTTCGTGTCTCTGTTTCTAGGTTCTTCACGGGTTTCTCCCCTTTGTCAGTCTTCTGTTTTGTCCATAGTCTAGTTTCTTGTCTCCTGCCCCATGGTTCCTTGTCTTAGTCTCTTGTTCTCCGTGCTCCCTCCTGCGCCAGCTTCTGGGGGGTCTAGTTTACGCGCCCCGGGAGTTGCGCGTTCAGGAGGGGGCATCTGTCACGCCCTCATCTCGTTTAGTCTGTTTTCCTTTCTTAGCACATGGCTTTGTTTTGTTTACTTTCATGCCCCGCCTTTGTTCCGCCTCCTCGTCTCTTCCCTTGTTATCCGTTTCAGGTGTTTCTTGTTTGTTATTGTATTTAAGTCCCCTTCCCTCACTTCCTGGTGTCGTTCATTGTACCTTGTTACTTGTTTCGTTCGCGTTGTTCGTCTCTCTTGCTCGTCTCTCGTGTTCGTTTCTCTGGCTCGTCTCACGCCTGTTTCATGCTCGCTTCCTGTTCTAGTTCGTTTGTGTTTGTTTTTTTCAATAAAGTCTGTGTTCTTAGCGTTTGCGTCCGCCCTCCGTCAGTCTCATCCCCGCGCCCCTTACATCTGTAAGCTTTTATTTATGGTTTGAATTATCACAACCTGTAAATTTGTAAATGGACTTGTTAAATCTTGCAGAACTTTGGGTAACGTAGATAGCCGAATTTCTAACCGCCTTAAATTTTAAAAGCTGTTTAATCCAAAACAGCAAAAAAGTCAATTACCCACCTTTGGATCAAAAATAAATAAATTTCTCACCTCAGTTCATGCTTTTCAAAATTGAGGCCTCTTCAAAAAATTTAAACATAGTATTCCTTTAATGTGTGGGTGTTTTGAAGTTATCAGATAGTTTGTTGCCATTTTCAAGAGCATTATTCAGCAGCATTCACGAATAAAGGCACTGGAACATATACGGATAGAACACCTAACATGTCGTGGCCATCAGAAGCATACCCTGTTTATAATTAATCATGACTTGCATAAGCAACTGATAACATATATTTTAAAGCAAGGGTTAAGTCACTATGAAGTTAGCCTTTAAGTGCAATGCTGCTGTATTAATGAATAAAAAGCATAACAGGTAATAATAACTCTTCTGCATGTTGCAATATGGTAGATAACGATAACTACAGAAGCAACTGAATATAGAAAAATGTATGCTCTAGTTATAAATATTATTGAAAGGAGATGACTCTGACAAACAGCTCTAAGCATTCTTCGGAAATCAAAAACATGTTGAGCACAAGTTTTCAGATGCAGCTGTGGTGAAACAAGAATGTTTTAGTACAGTCACAGAATGTGTTTAATATCAGCTCTACAAAATGAAACAGGTTGGGCCTAACATTGCTGCCAAAATTGAATGAACAACAGTGTTACCATTTCTGTTCACAAGCCCAATAGCTGGCTCAACTAAACTGATCTCAACAGACTCATTGCATGGTAATAGGAGCAATAACGTTCAATCACAATTGTCTTTTAAATTGAACTGTTCCCAGTCCTATTCACAAACAATTACTGTATCTCACTGCTGGCAGACTGAGTGATTTGAGTCCAGTGATTTGGAACCAGAGAAGGACTGACACTGAAATGAGGTCAAGAAATATTAAAAAAAAAATGCTTTGTTTACAAACTTGGATCATTAGTTCATTTTCTAGCAGGCCTCCCTTGTAAAACAAATCAATTTCATTCTGAATTTAAAGTTATTAGCATTTGGGGATGAATCATTTCTAAAAAGCTTATGCTTAAAACAAAATGCAGTTTAGACATGCGACTTGGCTGTTTTTTTTAATAACAAGTTATCACTTGAGAATTGAGAACTGAAGTGGCAAACAATTTTGTGTGCCCTTTTTTTTTCAGATTTGCATACAGATTTCTGGCAACATGCACATACATTCACTAGCCATTAACCAGTTCCTCAATCATGAGGCATTAGCACAATGACTCAGATATTTATTTCCAAAACAGGTCCAGTAAATAAGTTTAGTAAGATATCCATCAACTAAATGGTAAAAGTCAACCCTGACTAATCCTAGTACTGTGTTTCCATCCACTGCACTTAAAAAAAAATTAATAAAATAAAACGTCACATTATGATATAGGCTCCCATGATCAGGGATAGCATCAAAATGAGGGAGACAGATTTAAGTGGATTATATTAATATATATAAGAGAGAGAGAGAGACTGTAAAAATGACAAACAATCAAAAATTGGTTGAATTGATTGTGATGTGTGGAGTAATAGACAAATGGAATAGAAGACAAAGAGAATAGACAAAGACTCTGTAGTACATCAAAAGTGCCATATGCACAGTAGGTATTCATTCATTATCTGTAACCGCTTATCCAAGTCAGGGTCGCGGTGGGTCCAGAGCCTACCTGGAATCATTGGGCGCAAGGCGGGAATACACCCTGGAGGGGGCGCCAGTCCTTCACAGGGCAACACAGACACACACACACATTCACACCTACGGACACTTTGGAGTCGCCAATCCACCTACCAACATGTGTTTTTGGACTGTGGAGCACCCGGAGGAAACCCACACGGACACGGGGAGAACACATCAACTCCTCACAGACAGTCACCCGGAGCGGGAATCGAACCCACAACCTCCAGGTTCCTGTAGCTGTGTGACTGCGACACTACCGTGCCGCCCCACAGTAGGTATGAACCAGCTTAAATGTCATCATTTACTTGAAAAAAACCTTTTCCAATAACTTTTTTGTGCATTTGCACAAAAACCACTATAGTTTAAGTACAGTTTTCAACGGCTGAACGATTCACAAAACAACCAGGTATGTTTTGTCCACACTAGTAGCCTAAATGCATGTTATGAATATGTGTGGAATACTCAAAAAACACCTGTTTGGAACATTCAACAGGTGGATAGTTTCATTGGAAACAGGTGAGTGTCATGATTAGGTTTAAAGGGAGCATCCCTGATGAGCAAATCATCCAACAGTTTAAGAGCAATGTTTCTCAATGTATAATTGCAAGGAATTTATGTATTTCTTCATCTACAGTCCATAATATCATCAAAAGTTTCAGAGAATCTGGAGAAATCGCTGCGAGTAAGTGGCAAGGCCAAAAACCAACATTGACTGCCTGTGACCTTCCATCCCTCAGGTAACAGATATTGGGCTCAGGAACACTTCAGAAAACCATTGTCAGTGAACACAGTTCATCACTCCATCTACAAGGGCAAGTTAAAATTCTACCATGCACGAAAGCCATGTCAACAACACCCAGAAACGCTGCCGGCTTCTCTGGGCCTGAGTTCATCTGAGATGGACTAATGCAAAGTGGAAAAGTGTCCTGTGGTCTGACAAGTCCACATTTCAAATTGTTTTGGGAAATCATATCGTGTCCACTGGGCCAAAGAGGAAAAGGATTGTCTGAATTGTTATCAGCGCAAAGTTCAACAGCCAGCACTTCTGATGGTATGGTAATTTGCATATCTGTGAAGGCATCGTTAATTCTGAAAGGTACATACAGGTTTTGCAGCAACATATGCTGCAATCCAAGCAACTTCTTTTTCAGGGAAGTCCATGCTTACTTTAGCAAGACAATGCCAAGCCACATTGTGCATGTGTTACAACTATGTAGCTTCGTAGTAAAAGAGTGTGGGTACTAGACTGACCTGTCTCCCATTGAATAAGTGTGGTGCACTTTGAAGCGCAAAATACAACAATGGACACCCCGGACTGTTGAGCAACTAAAGTTGAACATCAAGCAAGACTGGGAAAGAATTCCACCTACAAAGCTTAAGCAATTAGTGTCCTCAGTTCCCAAACTCGAGTGTTGTTAAAAAGGAAGGTAATGTAACACAGTCGTAAACATGCTCCTATCCCAACTTTTTTTGGAACATGTTGTAGGCCTCTTTTTTTTTTTTTAATTGAGGTATACTTGGTGCAAAACCCCTGAGCACATGTGACAGTGAGATTTGTAGGTGTGGGAAATAGTCACACGTGTATAAATAAATTTGAAGTCACAGAGGAACTTTTCAAGCATGCAAGTGTTTTAGAAATGAGGCCCCAGGTGCTGTTCATGATTTCCACCCCAGTCATTTATAAGTAGTCACACTTTGAGGCCTCCATGGAGACCCTGTCCTAAAAATGGTAGGAGTTTTTTGAAAATATCACCTAGGAAAAACAGTGCTGTCCTGAAGCAGTGGCTTCAAAGCCAAGCACAAAATATAGTTAATATGTTCTTAATAAGAATGACGTAATTTGTGTTCTTGTACATAATTTTTAATACAAGAACACTGAGGCATGTTTCAGTATGAAGCAATTGTACGCCCTTTAAGCATACTCATGGTCCTCCAAACAAAACACATATCTCTGCAGCAGAGTATTGCTCAGTGTCACCCAAATGCTCTTGCTTATTATTGCACTTTGAATTGTGGTCACAGCTTGCCCTCAGACCATGTGTTGTACAAAATGTGTTTGCACTGGGGGCTTGATGGAGGAGATGGTGTGTAGAATTATAGCAAAGAAAAAAAGCCAAGCTGTCAGAAAATACTTGCAAAGGAGCACAGTACAGCTCATCTTTTTCCACTCAGTTGACAGCCTCAGCTGGGTCTTGTGTGGTCCTGCTTGATAAGGGAATTCTTTTTCTGCATGGAATGGACTTGCAAGATATAAGTTCAGCAATTTGTGGTTCATGTGAGCCCATAAAACATCACACCATATTATCTGCATGTAACTTTAACAGGAACAGGTACGAACACACACACACACACACACACACTCAACAAATTCTTTCTATATAGGTTTTTTGGTTTTACCCAAACAATAAACATTTGGTTAAAGTGCACACTGAGATTTTTAAAAGTGTGTTTTTCACACTTTAAAAGTTACAACACATTTTATACAAGGCCATCCCCCATTCCTAGGGACCATAATGTTTAGGGCCTAGGGCTTAACAGATGTTTGTGATTACTTTATAAAGACAGCTTTCTGTCTTAAAGGGCTTGTGGACTGAGGAGAACAAGATTAACTGTGATGGCAAGAGCAAATTGTGGAGTCAAAAAGACTCTGCCTAGAAAGGGGGGAGGGGGGGGGAGAAGAAGAAGAGAAGAAAAAAAGAAAAAAAAACCTCCTCCTCTGTAAAACAGTATTGGGGGTGTTATGGGCAGTGCTACTTGCCATAACAAAATGGAGAAACTGCCAACTTAGGATGTCAATAAGAAATGCTTAGAGCTCTATGCTTAGAAACTGTTAAGTGCTACTTTATGAATGACTCATCATTTTAGAGTCAAATGTAGGACCAATAGACACAAACATGTTACTGTCTGTAAGTGCTTATCCAGTTCAGGGTCGCGGTGGGTCCGGAACCTACCCGAAATCACTGGGCACAAGGCGGGAACACACCCTGGAGAGGGCACCAGTCCTTCATAGGGCGACATACTATCACATATTCGCACATTCTCACACCTACGGACACTTGAGTCGCCAATCCACCTACTAATGTGTGTTTTTGGACTGCGGGAGGAAACCTGAGCACCCGGAGGAAACCCACGTGGATACGGGGAGAATACACCAAACTCCTCAGACTGTCATGCGGAGCAGGACTTAAAGCCACAACCTCTAGGTCCCTGGAGCTGTGTGACTGCTACGTTACCTGGACATGGACACCCAAATTATTTGGTACCTTGGGTCATCCACATTGCTGGAGATTTCTCTGTTGCAGCCTGTGTAAACATCTGTAAAAGAGAGAATGACCTGAAAAGCTGAAATTCCCAAACCATGTATTAATGCCGCTGCTCTGGAGGCCCCAATTCCCTCTGCATAGTTGAGGATGGTACGTGTGTTGTGAGCTTTCCTCAGCTCCCACAGGATTTGGAGACTTTGCTGGGCTTTCTTGGCTACAGTTCTGTTCTTAAGGATCCGGGTGAGTCTCTGCTGAATGCACCAAGCTTCCTGCAATCTCTAAACAGGAGCCACTAATGTCCACATTCAATAGACAGGTTATTGGCTTTGCACCAATCACAAGTTTTACTGGGTCTTTAAGACCCAAGTCTCCTTGTGCCTCAGGAGATGTACTGGTTTTCCTTCTTGATGGATTTCCTCTCGTCTTTCCAATAGTTGACCTTTTTGTTTTAGGGATGCCCTCTTCAACCCCTATAATCCTCCATTCTTCAAAACTCTTTAAAATACCCGTCATGCCTCTTCTGTGGAATTCTGAAGCCTGTGCAAATCTGCACGTCACCCACACAGACACAAACACGCCCACAAGTAACTACACGTACGCAAACACATGGTGCTCAGGCCAGATTACGGCTTGAACTGTAGGTGTTTTTCAACTATCTATATGTAACATTGACCTAAATTATGCAATATGTACGTCCTTGAATGTACTGTGAACTTAATTTACATTACTCAATTACTTGCACTTTATTTCTAAAATATTGTAGTGACCTCGTAATTATCTATTTAAAGGACCACCCATGATATGAATACACAGCTTGGTGGGGAGGACTATGGAATATTAACCAAAATGAAACAACTAGAACAGCAGCACACAAGCTTAAGGTCACCATTCTCAATGTCAAATAACTATTTCATGGAAATAAAGCCCTTGGACTGTGGCGCAAAGGAACTGTGTTCTACAGAGTAATAAAGAAAGCAGAAAAATGTAAGGAGGTGCAAGGTATATGCAAAAATGTTGCAAAACTGCTGCAAGGTATATGCAAAAATGTTAAGACCTGTTTTCCCTGCTATACTTAACACTCAATAAATAAAATCTGACATAAATTCTGCACAAGCAATGGCATATTTCATATTTCCCAAAAATGGGAGGTGGTTAAAGGTTTCTTCAACTCTCAGGGCTTTCAAATGTCTTTACACGCTCAGCATGTCCCAGAATTAGCATGCATGTGCTCATATCTGTATATTTTTACCCCTCTGCATGGTCATTAATTGTGGTGGGACGCAAAGGGGTCCCAGGTGGGAGATGCAAGTGTGTGGTGACAGTTCTGGAAAAAGCCTATTTTGTTACCATTTACTACCTCCTTCCTGACCCCCGCCACTCCCTGTGGACAGAAGCGTCAGCTGAAACGACCCTGCACATCTCCCTCTGCCCCGACACGCCATCATTAACTACAACAACATCCCCAACCTCCCATTTATTGGCCCTGTGGTGAATGTAGGTCAAATTCTCACTTTATGGGCTGAGCCAGTCCTGTGTGTACATATGGATGTGTGTGTGTGTGAGTGTGTTTTGTCAAGGTATACATCACGTTGTGGGAACCAAAGCCTATTTGCACACATGAAAACTTGATCTTATGTGGACAAAAATAATGCCCCAATGATATAGATCCTTGCATTTTAAGGTGAAGATGTGTTAATGTTAGGGTTAGGGTTATGGCAATGGTAATAGTTATGCTATATCTCCAAAAAATGAAGGAAATAAGACTGTGTGTAGGAGTGTATACTGCTTACATCAAGTTAAATTAGTTTTACAAAATGCAGAGACAAGTGCAACATCACTCCCACCATCATACTACCAACAAAATAAAGTTTATTAAAAATTAAATTATCACACTAGCAACAACACCATCTTCACAATACACACTTTAACAACACTCAACCATCACACACACCAACAACTCGCCATCATTACACTAGCAACACCACAATGACTGTAGCAAAAACTACATCACACCATCACCATACCAGCAACAACAGGTCCTCACCAAAATAACTAACACCCCTAAATTTATACTAGCAACAAAACCCCCTTGTCACTTTAGCAACACCACCACAATCACACTAGCAACAACACCTGCACCATCACCACACCATCATACTAACAACAACACTGCCACTGTGACAACACCCGCATCATCACATTAGCAACAGCAATGACACCCACACTAGCAACAAAACCTGCACCATCACAACAACGCCACACCATCAACAACACTGCCACCATGACAATAGCAATAACATATATTCATCACCCCCACATCAGCAACAACACTCGCAACAACCACACCGTCACACCAGCAACAACACTGCCAACATGGCAATAGCAATAATATATACCCACAATCACACCAGCAACAACACCACTACATCGTCACATCAGCAACAGCACCTGTACCATCACACTAGCAGCAACATCCCCACGTCATCACACCAGCAATAAGCACTGCCACCGTGATAATAGCTATAACATATGCCCACCATCACGCTAGCAACATCATCCGCACCATCATACACATCTGCACCATCACCCCACACTAGCAACAACACCCCCACGTCATCACATCAGCCAAAATTCCAGTACCATCACACTAGCAGCAACACCCCCACATCATCACATCAGCAAAAATTCCAGTACCATCACACTAGCAGCAACACCCCCACGTCATCACATCAGCAATTGCAACAACATTGCCACTGTAACGATAGCAAAAACATACTCACCATCACACTAGCAAAAACACCCAAGTCATCACATACGCAACACCCGCACCATCACACCCCACATCACATTAGCAAAAACACCTGCACCATCACATCAGCAACAATACCCACACCATCACCATTCGACATGACCTTAACAACAACACCCTCTCCTTCAAGCTACCATCAAGACCCCCATCATAATTACCATCATAATACACCGCCACCATCACCTAGGGGGGAGAAAAAACAAAACAAAAAAAACCTACCATCAAACTTGCAACATGCCAAAATTACACTTGCAACAATCTCTCCACCATCATACGAGCAACAACACCTGTACATCTGTAGCCAACCTGTACTCTACTGTACATTGGGGTACCGGTGTATCATACATGTACGATGTCCGCTGTACCCTTACTGTATTCAGCTGCATCCTACTGTACTCGTGTACCCTACCTATACTCTACTGTAAGTTGATGTACCTTCCCTGTAGTCTACCATGCTGTACCTATTGTGGTGTACACTACCTTTGATTTACTGTACACTGATGTACCATTCTACAACTATACTGCACTTTGGGGTACCCAACCTGTATTCTACCTGTACTGTACTCTGTTGTACTCTACCTGTTCCTTACTGTACACTACCTGTACTCGTGTATGCAACTTGTCTTCTAATCTATCGTAACCTGTACTCTGCTGTACCCTACTGTAATGTAAGTGTACTCTATTGTACCCTGGTATACCCTTCCTTTGCTCTACTTTGCGGTAGCCAACCTGTTTTCCACTGCACTCATGCTACCTGTGCTCTAATGTACTCGTGTACCTCACCTGTACTGTAATTTTGAAGCATGGATCTATATTTGTCCCCAAGGGCCTGGTCTCTGCTGTACCTGTACTCTACTGTACTGTAACTGTACTCTAACCCAACTTTTTATTCTTCTGTACTGTGCACCCCATCTGTACTCTGGTGTACCCCACCAGCACACTACTGTATCCTGATGTACTTTACCTGTACATTGTGCTACCCTGCCTATATTCTATTGAGCATCTGTACTCTGGTGTAACCTACCTGTACTATACTGTAGACCACATAGGGATGCAAAGCTAGTTAGGGAAGGGGTGGTTCTAGGATGCCGTTCCTCATTGTTGAGACTTCCAGGGGCTTCATGGGTTTAATTCAGTGAAACACTGACAAGGGGGTGTGTAATGAGCCTGGTGTTGTTGATTGTACCACAACAAGATGTTGGTGTAAGATAGTATTGCATTTAAATATTCAGCAATAGAAATGTTGCAGTTGCTGGTAGGACGAGAATGAGCTGGGCCCTATGCAAAGCTCTAAGAGACTAACAATAGGATATTTTACATCTTATCCTGTATATAATTAAAATTGGATACACTACATGATGAAACCGTGGCCTTGCCAAGACGTACACATCTTCAAAATTGTAGTATATTTATGTAGATTTCATCTCCTCCTCTAAAAACTTGTTTGACTCCCCATGTATTACACAATTGTCTGTTTGTAAATGTCATATTATAAACAGGCATTTAACTGTGCAGAAGCCTTCTCAGAATAGTAGAGGCCCTTACTGCCACAAAGAATGAAAATTTGTTACTACTTTTGATTTCAGAAGAAATGCTCATTTTATCCTCATTCAGAGAAAACCAGAGAAGCACACTTTGCACAGTACACACGTCTTAGCTGACAGGCTACACTTGAAGTAAGATGTTTTGCTGACCTGTTTTTCTACCAGCACTTTCACTGGCGCACAACTATGAAAAATACATTCTGTACACCCTGTACACCTGTACACTAGCCCCTCCTGTGATTTGTCCTGATCACAGATGCACTTTGAAGTCCACTGGTATCAAGATACATCCTCAATGCGGTTTCCTAATACCAGTTTGTGCCAGCCACTCAAAGCTATCCCACAAATCTATTATCCTCAGTTTGGCTCAATGTTGCACAGAGTGGTCAGGACTGAACATCCTGCACACAATCAGCTCTTTTTCATCATGGTGACACATAGCACTACTTTCTTGCAAACTAGCTCTACTATGCCCCTAATTCACATGATTCAGCCTCTAAATGTTACGCCCATAAACGTGTCTCTAACTTGTCCACAGGGGATGATACAGGAAAGCACAGGTTTGCTGCTCTTACTCAAAACTAAAGTTACTTAAAGTTAAAGTAAAAAAAAACTTACTAAAGATAAAGTTATTGGGTTCTCCAACAAACAGGTTTCTATATATAGATATGTCCTCAAACACAGACTGAAGACTCACCTCTTCCTAGACTACTTATGCATACGTTGGACATAATTGTTTTTGTATTTATTAACCTCCTTTCTAGGTAAGAACACATAGGTATGGCACTAATGCTGTGTAAAGTCTCTTTTACTTTCTAGGTGTCAGCACTGGCCCAGTTCAAGCAATGGCTGACCTCAAGGGTCTATTAGACTCTAACCTGATGTACCAGCTGGAATACAAACACCACCCGTACACCAATAACATTTTGTATGTTGCTCTGCATAAGACAGAGCACTGCATAATGTCATAACAATGTCATGTTACAGATAAAGTACTGAAGAGTAGTGAGACTTACACTGCGATGGAAGTGTGGTGATCCCTGGTCTTTAACATTGAAGTCAGAAGTATTTTTTTGGTATAATTCTAAACTTGGATGTTATGTGAAAATTTCAGCAAAGTTTAAATAAAAAACACAAAACAGAAATATAAATCTCTCATCAAAAATTACCAGTACTGCTGTCCTCTCGATGTAGATTGGGCAGTTCTAAAAGTGGGTAATGCTTATGTCACCATGACCCTGACCAATCACAAGGCTGCCATAGCCACACCTCCTCTCTGAGTCGAAGAAACTGGTCAGCTAAAGCTTAGGAACCATTATGAACCTCTGTTTTTAAGGTAATGCAAAATGTTTGTACATAGCTGAGGTTTAAATTTATCTGCAAGTCTGAATTACCACAGTAACTCATTCGTTACTGGTATTGTATCATTTCATTGTGTGTCCCGAATTTTGGAGATAGTTCCACTTTAAGTAATCACTAAGTAATGCCACCCCCCTATGGAACTGGTACAAAGCAATATCCTTATCTCAGTTCACACTTTTCAATATTTGGAGGTCTCTTTGCCATGAGCAGAGAGAAAGTGAGAGAGAGAGAGATAGAGAGCACGCAAGAGCATAACAGACTGAGGCTAAATCATGAACATCCTCTTAAGGGGCAAGCTGAAGAAACCCATGTCCTCTTTGTGTTTTGAGTCAATAAGATGTCTGCTCTTTTCTAAGCACAGGGAAGAGTGTTTAAATTAATGGCACAGATGCAACAGGAGAATGCTGGATTTTACCACTTACTGAAACATTCTACAGGGAATCAAATATTTTTAAAACTCTCCAGGAACCTTTATTTTTAAGCAGTGTAAAGGTTCATGGGAAATACTGTGAATCCTAAAAAGCCCTGGACTCTAAATGGACATGTTGCCAAGCCCTTCCAAGACTTCCATTACAAAGAAAATAAAAGGTAAATAGAGCAAAATTTTATTCTGTGGAGTCAGCTGGATGCTTCTGGGGTCCCCATCATCCCACCCTTCACCTAATCACCCACCCACTTGCTTGCTCAGTTGATGGCTTTTTGGAGTCTGGAAAGTGTTACCATTGTCTTTTTTGTGGATTACAGCCAGATCACTGTTTCAATTAGCCAGTCTGGGATACCTCAGGTGATAAACTCAGTACTCCACAAGGGTATCTGACTCTCACACCACTCATCTCACTTAATACAATAAATAAATTAAATACTGTACACTCTTCAGAAACAAGGAAATCTAAAAGATTTTTAGCTTGATAGGAACGTTTTAGTTGTTACTCATCTTTATTTCCATAGCTCCATAGAACCCTCCTGGTAAATGTATATACTATGTACAATATATGTATACAAAAATGTGGATAGCATCTAATCCAATAAAATCCTCAGACTTTAGAGTGTTAAAAAATGTACTCCCTTTTTGTTGCAGTAACCCCTCTTACTACTTTAGCAATGTTTTGCTTGGTTCTCTTCTACATTCGCATTTTCAATGTTATTGCTCAATACTTTTTTGCTCCATTCAACCTAATTTTTGCACTCACACAAATGCAGGCCCAGTGCTGTTGTTGGAGATTACCCAGTGGGGTACAATTTAAAAGGGTCTCTGCAGCCCAAAAATTGTGTTTGCTTGTCTGTGGGTTGGCAGGCCCCATAGGTAATCAATTGTTTGATTTTTTTTTCCTTCATAACAATTCCCATTTAAAGTAGCTGTGCTCAATAATTAAAAGACGTATCTACATTTGGACATATACTCTATGCCAGTTTTGAAAATACCAGCCATCTTCCATCAAGTGTCTTTCACATTAACATGGAGCGGTTAGGAGTGCACAGAAGTTTTTTGTGCAGATTTTTTTTAATTAGTAGCATTACAGTATGTACACCTTGGTTTTGAAGGTGTGGAAATTAAGGGTAAAGAAATGTAATAATATTACCATATCATACACGCTTCAAAGATTTTAAACTTCAGAAAACAGTAGGGCCATCAAAATATCTTTCATATGGCTCAATGCTGCCCTCTCCTGTTTAATGCAATATATTTCCATTATTTCTCAAAATCAGACTTTTGAAGCTGTTTAGGTATATGCACAATATTTCCAAAAGTTTGCTTACACTCCTCAGAAATTCGGATTAATATCCCTACCATTAATGCCATGCATTGACTCTTGTGGTGTAAAGTCCCCAGCATTGTCTGTAGTGATGAATCTCCACTGAATAATTTTGAGAGGAGTTTGTGATCAAGATCTTCTGACCCAGACCTTGGTAAAGCTCTCATGGCTAAACACCATCATACCTCACAAGAACCCCCCCCCCCCCCCACACACACACACACACACACCCCCCGAAGTCTTCCCTGAAGATTAGAAGCTGCTGCAGTTGGAGGACAACACACTTAATACCTTTTATTTAAGAAGAAATGTTGAGTGAGCCAAATTTCTATAAAATATTTGGCAACATTCTGCACCTTTGGCAGATATACCCTCAAAGCTGCCTCGATTTTGGCATTTGTGGCCCTCTGGAAACCCAGAAACGTCCCAAGTTAAAAATAAGTTTGTTTGCCTTATCGCCCTAGCTAACAAAAAATAAATTACACAATTTTACACACTTGCTTTTGTGTCCCTCTTGTTACTATAATTTGGTCTGAGGGACTGTTAAATGAGTAAAACAGCAAACTGGGGTTTCTAACTAAAACCATCTGGCATGGCTTCCCCTATCCCAGACCAAATCAAGGAAGTCAAATTAAAGAAACTGGATTAATAATGCTTTCTCTGGCAATGTAACTGCCATATTTGCCAAAATGGTACAAGGCTTGAAAAATGTATTTATTTTTATTATATATATAAAAAAATCTGTATTTTTCTCGTAATTCTCCTAATATTTCTCAATCATAGGTTTCTTTATAATCCACCGGGATGTAAAGATGTCCTGTCCTGGGTGTATTCTTGTCTGAAGCCAAATGATTTCGCATAGGTCTGGGCCTAACATGACATTTATAGAACAAGTGTATTGTCAAACTAATTAGCCATATTTATGGCGTAGGAAGTCATTAGCAATAGTAAACCAATGGGATGCTATGTCAAATTTATGAGATGGCAGTATGCCACCTGTCCTGGAAGTAGTCACACTTCCCATGATGTCACCAACACCCATTATCAGAGTAAAGTCAGTGAAAACTGCAAAGGACACATTACTTTTTATGCTTGAGCAGCATTGACGGCACCAAAACTGGAGAAATATGAGCAAAGTGAGAGGATTCTGCACCAAGACAAACTCAGCAAGGACACCAGGGTCTGTCAACTTGACAGTATTGCTCCCTACGACCAGACAATACAGTTGGAGAGCTGAACTTGCATTGCTGCTACCAACCTCAAATTACCTAGCTCCTAACAGTTGTAACTATAATTCCCCAGCTGCAAGATTTGTTTACATTTCACCTGAAGGATTGCAAAGCAAAGAAAAGCTGGCTGTAATCTAGAGTCCATTTTGTTTTCTCTCATTAATGCAGGTGTGTCCAATCTTATCCACAAAGGGCAGGCTATGGAGGCCAGTTTTTGTTGCAGCATGCAGTGAGCTGTTAAAAGACAGGCCAACTGGTTAAATGAGTGGAATCAGATATACTTGTTTGGAATTAAATACTGTACCAACATTGCCCCTTTTGGGATAAGTTTGGACAACTAGCAGCATTAAAGAAATTTCTTATGAATATTTTACAAATGTAGCATGTGCTGATGAAGATGGTGATATAGTGTATATTAGCAGAGCTTGACCTAGTCTTAACCACAGCCACTGCCTACATTAAAACACAACTTCCAAGGCAGGATCACACCAGTCCATGACCGTGCCACACATTCTAAACTGGATGAAAGTCTTGAACTACACTTCCCATAAGGCAGTTCGCGATTAAACGGAAGTGTGACGGCGCTCGGACTCGTGAATTTTCAAAACAGTGCATCCTAAAAGGTATGAATGTCTCTGTTTATCAGGTCTTTATTTCAAATTCTCTTAATATACAGACATGTTATTATCATCTACATATTTTATGTACTCTTTAGCATTTTTGTGAATGGGTCTTGTTCATTTTGCCGGCGTGGATTTGGTAAAACAACCAGTAGCTCATTCAGTTTTTTTTTGGTCAGATTCATTAGTGTCTCGTTGTCTGGGTATTAGTCTGTACTCTCAATGCCTCAGGCAGTTAAATTAAGCCATACTCACGTAAACTTCATTCAGTGTAACTAAAATGCGAAGTGGGCTTAAGATGGACAGTCCCAGAGATGTTTATAGTAAGTTTAAGACATTTTAAATCTCGCAAACCTCGCCCAGACGTCAGAGAAGCGAGTCTTGTTAATTCTCTTATTTTTGCATAACAACTTACACACTCTTGGGACTTTTCAAGCCACAGGCACTGTTGCTTGCCAAACCCCAGAAAATAAAACTATTAAACTATAAAACTAAAGAGAAATCCATTCACTTCGCGTGCTCTGCACCACATTTACAGTCATGTTGTTGAAGGACCTTGGGGACCTTGTTTTTTGTGTGTGTGTGTTTTAGCCTTTTCTTTTAACAGCCATTTGGTCTCTATTAGCGTGATAAAGTTACGTTTTGACATGCACAAGTTCAAATATCTCAAAATCGATGCGGTCAGATATCTATCCTACCCATATTGTACACAAGTGTCCACTAATTCCATACTGTGAGTTTCACGCAACATCAATTTCTTGAAAGATAACAGTAATACACGTTTGTGTGCTTTTTTTTTTTTTTTACACCCCCTGTTCCTTAGGAGTGTTTCACGCATTCCTTATCTGACATGTTGTTCTGATGTACCCAACACCTTTGTACTCCCATGCTGGTCGTGGGCCTTTCTCTGAAGTGTACGAGCCTGCAGAAGACTCTTTCCTTTTAATTGATGCCTTAGAGAAGGATGCTGATTTGCTGAAACAGAGCAGGTGGGTGGTGTTTAAAAAAAGTGATCTATTGCTGATGACTTGATTGAAATGAGGGCTTGTCTTATACAGGTATTTCTCAGCCTACTCCTGATAGGCCATTGTCATGTAGTAGCTTTCTCCTTACTCTGTTAAACCTACTTCAATTTAAGAAGGTGTTGTTAAGGAGTTCATTAGTTGCAGCAGGTGTGTTGGGAATAGAGGAATCTCTACAATGTGCAGGGTTAGGGTTACTAGAGTTTAGAGCCTGGGTCACCTGTAGCTGCAGGTTTTCATCCCAGTTAAGTAGTGCACACCTGATCCTTCTTGTTTAATCACCTAGTCTCCTCTGTAAACAGTTAAACCGTGTATGCTTCTGTTTGGTTGGGAAAAAAAAAAACCTGCAGCCACACCAGCCCTTTGTGGATAAGATTGGTGACCCCTGGTTTAGAACCTCTGACTTACACCGAGCAACCATAGCATTATGACCACCTCCTTGTTTCTACACTCACTGTTCATTCTCTCAGCTCCACTGTCCAAAGGAGCATTTTGTAGTTTTATAATTAGAGATTTTAGTCCATTGGTTGTTTGGTATACTTCATTGTCCCCCTTTCACCCTATTCTTCAATGGTCAGAACACCCACAGGACCACCAAACAATGTATACAGAGCAACAGATGGATTGTAGAAGTACACAGTGTTTCAGTATGGACAGTGGAGTGGAGAGAATGGATTCTGAGAATGATTCCTCACTGTTTGCTGCTGTCCAGACTGCATGCGCAAAACCGGTCTAATGTGTTTATAAAGCCCCACTGTCACTAAATAGGTTAAAAAACTATTGTCTTGTTCTGGTATGCTAGGCTTTCTCTCCATCTGCTCATGGCAGAGCAAGGAGATCTGGAATTTTAGACAGGGCTAAAAAAAAAAAATGGTTGAAAGGTCGAAAAGCATGATTCAAAATGAGGATATTACTTCGTTCCTGCTCAGTACGTGGGTAATATGGACTTATTTTTGTGGTAGATGGAACTGACTCTAATTTCAGGAAACTGCTAACTGAATGAAAGTAAACACAGACCGAAAGCACTACAGAACTAAACAACTCTATTTACAAATGTGTTTCTGTGGTAATTCATACAGTGAAAAAAAAAAAAAAGACAGACACGTTAAACTTTAGCCATGTACAAACAGCAGTCATTTTTCTACTCAAACATACCATTGCCCCGAAGCAGAGCTTCTGAACGTAAACACACCAGAGAGAACTGCGTATCCCCACAATCATATATGACCCCTTAATACAGGGTGTGCTCCTGCTTGGATGGAAGAAATCCTGCAGCCTCACCAACACTTTATGGATAAGATTGTTGACCCTTGCTTTACCGGGACATCAAATACAAGAGCTGAATAATCCATAAAACATACAAGCACATTTCTGTTAGTAAAATTTGTAATGTAAATAAGTGTTTGCACTTTAAGACACCAAACTTACATTTAAAATCAGTTCTTAATCAGTTGACTAAAAAAGTCAAAGATGGAAATGAGATATTTAGCCTATATTCTATATCGGCTATAATATTTTGGTGTGATGTTGCTTTTTTGTCAAAAATTTGGGGGAGATTCACAAGGAGTGGACTGCTGCTGGAGTCAGTGCTTCAAGAGCCACACAGATGTATTCAGGACATGGGCCACAACTGTCACATTTCTTGTGTCAAGCCACTCATGACCCAGAGACAATGCCAGAAGGACCTGGGCCAAGAAGAAAAAGGACTGGACTGTTGCTCAGTGGTCCAAAGTTTTGTTTTCAGATGAAATTTAAATTTTGCATTTCATTTGGAAATCAAGGTCCCAGAGTCTGGAGGAAAAGTGCAGAGGCACACAATCCAAGCTGCTTAAAGTCTAGTGTGAAGTTTCCACTATCAGTAATGGTTTGGGGAGTCATGTCATCTGCTGGTGTTGGTCCACTATTATATCAAATCCAAAGTCAGCTATCTTCCAGGATGTTTTAGAGCACTCCATGTTTCCCTGTGATGACAAGCTTTATGGAGATGCGGATTTCATTTTCTAGCCGGACTTGGCACCTGTCCACACTGCCAAAAGTACCAATACCTTGTTTAATAACCACAGTATCACTGTGTTTCATTGGCCAGCAAACTCACATGACCTAAACCCCATAGGGACTCTATGGGGTATTGTCAAGAGGAAGATGAGACACAACAGACCCAACAATACAGACAAGCTGAAGGCCGCTATCAAAGAAACCTGGGCTTCCATAACACCTCAACAGTGCCACAGGCTGGTCACCTATATGCCACGCTGCATTGATGTAGTAATTCATGCGAAAGGAGCCCCAACCAAGTATTGCATGCATGTACTGTACATACTTTTCAGTAGGCCAACATTTCTGTATTAAAAATGATTTTTTAAATTGGTCTTATATAATATTCAAATTTTCTGAGATTACGACTTTTGGGTTTTCATTGGGTGTAAGCCATAAACATCAACATTAAAAGAAATATAGGCTTGAAATAGATTACTCTGTTTGTAATGAATCTATATAGTTGCACTATTTGACTTGAATTACTGAAACTTTTTGATGATTTTCAAATTTTTTTGAGATGCACATATAACTCAAACAAGACCTTTAACACGATTTTACTTTGATGTCTCTGTGTTCAGACCTGCTGTTTGTCTGGAGGTGGGCAGTGGTTCAGGTGTGGTCTCCGCCTTCCTTGCATCCATTACTGGGCCTGACGCATTGTATCTGTGAGTATAAGAGTGGCTTGTGTGACATGCTACACATTATTAATTAACAACCTTACATTAGCATGGCTAACTTACATTGAATATACAGATAGACAGCAATCATACATTTTAGGGGCAGCACTGTGGCAGCGGGTAGTCACACAGCTCCAGGCACCTGGATGTTGTAGGTTCAAGTCCCACTCCAGGTGACTGACTGTGAGGAGTTTGGTGTGTTCTCCCCGTGTCCACGTGGGCTTCCTCCAGGTGCTCCGGTTTCCTCCCATGGTCCAAAAACACACATTGTTTGTGCACCAGTTTTCTGGTGACAGTTCTATACAGCTATTAACATTCCTAAAGCATTTAAGGGTTAATATTAAAATATAATTTCCACAAATGTACAGAGGTTTCTAATATGCAACAAAAACAATTTTTTTGCTTGAATTATTTATTAAACTGATAAAAGTACTATATATTTGCAATGTTTTCACTGACCAACTTGGTTGCATGTTTACCACAGTTACATCAACTTTCCCTTTAATCATTTAGGAACTGAGGATAAACAGTTGCCAAGACGGAGGTTTAGAACCACCACAGCATTGAAAAAGAAAAAGATTAGATTCACTCAGAATAAATTCAGAATTATTCTGAGAATAACGTTGGAAAATTTTGATAATTAAAGATCAGAATGTTTCTCAAAATTTGCAGAACAGAACACAAAACAATTTGAGGTGAAAATGAGGATGGTTGTAAAATGTTGAAGTTATACTATGTTATAGGCTTCATGAATTAAGAAAGGAAACAGAACTATGCCATTTGCATTTGACTTTATTCTCTGAAGTTTTCCAACTTTATAATCAGAATCTTTTTTTTTTTTTTTTTTTTTTAAATGTAGTGGGCATAAAAGGTTTTTAAAGTTCTTTTTCTCCCATTATGCAGGCCAGTCAAGCACATGCGCTGTGCCTGAGAAGCCTCATTGTTGTAGCATGTGCAGAATCAGGCCTGTCACTGTCTTGCTGAAATAAGCATAGACTTCCCAGGACAATCATTGCCTTAATAGCAGCACATGCCTCCCTAAAATCCCAATATCCTTCACTACCCATTCATGCCATGAACACTGATGCCCCAGACCATCACAGGTGTTGGATTTCGCTAATAGCACTGTGTGGTTCTTTTTGTCTTCCGAAAACACATTTTTCAAGAAATTGAAATATGTATACAGTTGAACAGAGCACACTTTGTGCAGTCTGAGACAAATCTAGGCCCAGAGGTCTCCTCAGTGTTTCTCCGTAGAAGTTATGTACAACTTTCTACTTGTAAAACCACATTTCAGCTAGCATTTGTTGTTTTAGTGAGGGACTCTGCTAAGTGACAATAGTTTTCCAAAGGGCTTACAAGCTCCTGTGGTTGTATTTATCATAGTAGCATAACGGTTTCTTATGCAGTGCTGTCTGAGAACTGGAAGGTCTCACACATTCTACTGTGGTGTCAAACCTTGCCCTCAAGTCCATGAATATTTATGTTGATGGGGAAAAACTAGATTTTTTCCAGTTCTGAAAAATGTTCTGTGTTCTGGTAAAAGTGTACTTTACACCCTCTGAAGACTTCAAATAGAAACAAGGGTTTTGATTAAAGAGGTGTACACGTACCTGAATCATCAAGGAGTAGAGTTGCAGACCATTCTGCTCTGTTGTAGATACTGTAAAGGTCAAGGATTAGGGGGACATGCTAAACATAAACTGTAAGGGGAAAAAGTTGCATTAACTGAAAAAGCCATGTAAAAATATGCATAGTGTTAAAGATAAAAGAATAAAACCTCTCTATAAACTAAACTATGATTGTAACCAGTGAAGGAAATATCATGTGTGTAAAAAATCTGTATACTTACCTGCCAGTGGTTTAGTATGAGAGAGGGGCTAAAGGTTTAAAGAACACTAGGGTCAAACAGAGGGATGAAATACAGAAAGGAGTAGAGAACCCCTTATAAGAGGTCAGTGTGGCTTTGCAACCAAAGGCCTGTGTCTGGCTGATGTTAGCCTGTGGAACTTTTGTGAATGAAAAATATTGACCGTCAGGTCAACTGAGTCACTTGGCAAGCGATAGATTTTTTTTAAATTGTAAATATATTTTCTTCTGTGGAACATTTTAATAAATGGGAACTTAACAGAGGCTTCAGCATGAGTTCCAGTGCTAAGTCCATAGGTGTGAGTGAATGTGTCAGTGTGTGTTGCCCTGTGTTCCAGCCTTGTACCCAGTTATTCCGGGTAGGCTCCGGACCCACCGCTACATTTATATTTCAAATGCTATCAAATTGGTCAGTGAAAATATAGGAAATATTTTTTGTTTGTAACTTTTAAAAAAAAGCTTCAAGAGAATTAATTAAAAATAAATAAATAAATAAAAATCTTGGTTTTATTACATTTTACACAAGTGTCCCAACTTTTTGGATATGGGTTTGTACTGTAATGTAGCCGAACTGTATGAATGCAATTCAGTCTGCACTGTTAGAACACAGTCATATTTCCATAATGGTAATCTACAAGAGAAGAATAAATATACCTGAACTGAAAATGAAGTGAAAGTAACCAGGCTTTAAAATACAAAAACACAGTGAAAAGGGAACTGGATGTTTTATATTATGACAGAAATGGGGATATACCATTTTACCACTTTATGATGGTTTTACCAGGGAGTCTTAAATGTATGTTGTTGATTGTGTATGTGTTTTGTGTGTTTGTTTGTTGAAGGTGTACTGATTTGAACCCTGCAGCTGCTCAATGCACTGCTGAGACGTCTCACTGCAACAGGCTCCATCTTCAGCCAGTCATTACAGACTTGGTAAGGCACACTCAGCTCTCTCTGCTTTCCCACACTTAGGTTAGTAGATGTTAAGCGTTTTAGCAATATCTTTGTAGTCTTCCACCTAGTTGTGTGTCCCCATTTCTAGTATTCTGTTACTTTTTTTTGTTCAAGCATACATTCCTAATGCTTATGTATTATTAAAGCATTATTTATGATGTATTTTTATTCTTCAGACTCAGTGTTTTCTGCCCAGACTGAACGGATTGGTGGATATCCTTCTTTTTAACCCTCCATATGTTGTTACACCGTCTGAGGAGGTACTTACTTAATTGAGTGGAATTCAGTCCATTTTTAGTCTTCCAATTCATCTCTGATGCGATCAGAAACCTTCCCATGTTTTTAAATGCTTCATTTTTTTCTGACATAACATGTTGGCAAGTTCGGTTATGTGAGATGGTCAGCGATTTTAAATTATTTAAACAGCCAATGAGAGGGCTAGAGCTGCATTAGCACATTATTTTGGGGATCTGGACCATGTACCAACACAGAAGTTCAAATGAAGTTCAAATGTCTGAAAACATGCGACAAAACGGGTTGTTCTGATTTTGTGCTGCTCTTCACCTAGATATAACACAATTCATAGTTGCTCCGCCTCCTGGTCGGAGTCTCTCCAATCACAGCACTGGCCCGGGTTTCAAAGATGAGTTTAAATCGGAGCAAAGCAAGGACAAGGGGTGTTGAGAAAAACACACACATTCTAAAATGAAATAAAAACAGTTTGAGAGCGAGATTATGATCAGTGCCCACAGAGTTCCTCCCTCTGTGCTCATGAGTTTCACATTTGCACTCACCAGAGGGCCATTTCCACATGTGAAACTTTAAAACTTGCAGATTTCTTTTTCCATCGTTTTTGCGCCTTCTACTTTTGACAGTGATGTGACGCCATAGAAAAAGAAAGGAAAAAATAAAAACTGATATTTGTCTATGGTTTGGAGCAAACAGTGGCTCATCACAATTTAAAGGAACAAACGCTGAAAATGGTTGTTCTGAACACGGCTGTTTAGACAGGGGGAGGACAACGCTGTTTTGCTAGATCTATGTGGTATTTTGGGGGGAGAAAAAAGTCATAGATGTTTCATAAAGACCCCAGAGAAAAAGGGTAAATCTCCACTAACATCAATTGCCGATACAACAAATTTCTTACAGGTCATCTAGTGTTCATGTATTTTCAGAACTTGAATAGCCCTCTGAAGACCAATACCAAATATAAATTATGAAATAAATAAACAAACCAACCACACTAACAGTGTTCAGGTATCTTTCCACAACGCACCTGATCCAACCTAATGTGAGAAGTTTGTGTTTATGCCATCGTCTGTGCCTTTTGTACTTTTGCACATCTGCAGATATATTCTTGTTTAAGATATGCACACAATTTTTATATGTATATTGCATAACAATACTGCAGAATGGAAGGAGTAAGAATTTCAGTTTTAAATTGACATGTTACAAAGCTGATTTGATAATGACTTTATCTGCTGGATCAGGTCTGTTGGAGTGGATTTAAGTGTGCAGAGCAGTGGCTTTTTGGACATAGTCCATATACCACCCTGTGTTAGTGGGTTTCTTGCCTGATATTGTTGAACATTTTTCATGCAGGTGGGCAGTCATGGCATTGAGGCATCCTGGGCAGGAGGGAAGAGAGGCAGGGAAGTGATGGACAGATTCTTCCCCATAATTCCACAGCTACTTTCCAATCAGGGGATGTTCTACCTCGTAACAGTGTCAGATAACAACCCAGGTAGGATAATTCACAAGGTGTTCATCATTAATTTTAGCCACATATTTGTATAAAAGATGCCATAGCATGGCACGTTATTTTTTTTCTTCCCGAATTCATGTTTTTCTGTAGTTTCAAGCATTGTTTTACAACTAAATCAGAATTAGTAACATGCTGTGGCACATTCATTTCTTTCCTGTCTCTGTGTAGATGAAATTATTGCTCTTCTGAAGGATTCTGGGCTGAGAGGGACGGTGCGTCTTTCTCGTCAGGCTGGGATGGAGAGGCTATCCATCCTACGCTTTAGCAAGAATGACACAACTGGAGAGTGAATACTGACTTCAGCACCATTTTGTATACTGACTGAAATCCTTTCACTGAAAAAGAGATGGAAAGCTTTACAGGACAAAAAGTCTGAGATGATTTACTTCCAAGGTGGCCCGCTCTCTAACCAGTTACTTCCCAAAATATTCTTTACTTCTTGCATTTTGCTAAAATTGTTACTCTGTGAAATTCTGGATGGATTGTATAGTGGATAAAAGGTATAAACTACAAGGTAAAATGTATTAATATTTGTATTCTTTAATCTGTGGAAAACTGCTGTTTTCTATTTCATTTCCGAGGGCAGATTTTCCAAATATCAAGTGGATATGGCGAATTTCTTAATTGGAATGTCAGGGGAGCCTCTCTAACCTGGAGTTCAAAATCCAAGATGGCTGTTGCACATCCAGAGAGTGTAAATGCAGTAGTATGTTAGTTTATTCATGCTTTTATCCATTTGTGGCTCATTAAACCAGCCTCACACACATTTTTCAACCGATGTGTTTCCATGGTGTTTGAAAGATATTATGTGCTATAATCAACAAGTATTGGTAGCAATGCAAAATGAGCACATGCTAACAATGAAAACATATGGCATAGGGATTTCTGAATATTTAACTGGAATACACTCATCTCAAGTAAGGTCTCATTCCCAGGTCTAATAGTCAAATTATGAGGTAAATGGAACATAGCCTACATATGGCTTTAGGTTTAAAACAAATGTTATTTTGAATGGGACATCTATGATATAGGAAAATGCTGTTCTCTCTGGTTTGTGTATATTCAGAAGCTCCATGTCTTTTAAGCTGTAATGGTATGATTGTGAAGGGGAAAAAAACATCATGGCTGAAGGTTTTATTCACTGTCTATATGATCACAAACTCATTTGTAACTTGAGTTGTTTTGTTTTATATTTATTAATGCAGTTAGTCACCTCCCGAGTTAAGACATTTCCACCTTAAGTATTCTGAAACTATCCGTTGTCTGAAATCCTCCAGATGCAGTTTCTGCCACCAGCAGACAGAGAGAAAAAGCCTAACATACCAGACTGAGACATTCATTCATTATCTGTAACCGCTTATCCAGTTCAGGGTCGCGGTGGGTCCAGAGCCTACCTGGAATCATTGGGCGCAAGGCGGGAATACACCCTGGAGGGGGCGCCAGTCCTTCACAGGGCAACACAGACACACTTACAGACACTTTTGAGTCACCAATCCACCGTGTGTTTTTGGACTGTGGGAGGAAATCGGAGCACCCGGAGGAAACCCAGGCAGACACGGGAGAACACACAAACTCCTCACAGACAGTCACCCGGAGCGGGAATCGAACCCACAACCTCCAGGCCCCTGGAGCTGTGTGAATGCGACACTACCTGCTGCGCCACCGTGCCGCCCAGACTGACCCTGGAGCTTCATAAACACATTAGACCGGTTTCAAGTACGCAGACAGACTGGAAAACAGCAAATGGAGAGGAAACATCCTCGGAATTTTATAAAAAATGTTTTTTGATTAACATCTTGAACATACCTTTAAGGATATAGATTCATACTCATTGTTTAAGTGGGATTAACAGTTGCATATCTCAAGCAGTGAAATGTAAGGTTTCATTAATTGGGTGGAATTTCAGATATGCACATAACCCAGAAATTTCCTTAATGTTACTCGGAGGAGCCACAAGTGTGAATGCAAATGTCCATAAGAGTTGTACAGGACATTACTTGGACGTTATCTAGTACACGTTCAGGTTAATGTCAACGCAGGTGTGAATAGAGGTGGTGATAATATTTAGAATTCACAATGAATTCATGTCCATGTGCTACATAGGCACTGACCAGTGAAAACATGTCTTCATATGGATAATCATCTGTACACTACATGCGTGAAGGGCAACTCTAGAAAATATGTTTGGACCTAATTTTCATTATATCATCTGGAGTTCATACTTAAACAGGCTGAATATTATGATTGACCTTCATTAAATGTAAATAAGTGACAAATTCCTCACCCTTTTGAAAATGAATTCCAGTGTGTTAATCAGTGTTCTACTTTCAGGAGCGTAATTATTAAAATTAACAAATAAATTAAACCAAAGACCAAAGTTTTACAGTAGTACAAGTTCAGTATCGAGATTTAATACCATCAATGTCAAGCAAATTTCAGTGTCTAACATTACATGCAGAGGGACCCTTTCAACTGTAAAAATTCTACACCAGTTCACTAGCAGGCATTAATTGATTGTTTCTACTACTAACAACTGAGCATCTCTCATGCAGTTCATTTTCTATACTGAAATATTTAAAGAATATTTAAGTAATGTAAAATTACCTACCACAAAACTACACTATAACACTGCACCATTAAAACTGACAAGTCAATTGAATGGAGTTCTTTTGGTCCTACATGGAATGTTCAGAAGTACATAGAAACCTATATCTTAACAACCATCCTCCACATAAAGCTAGAGAAGAACATTCTAGTGTAACTACAAAAATGGACATGAAATGGAAAGTCATTTGACTTAAATCAGATCTGTGTTCTCAGTAATGTAAACAAGTTTTATTCAAAATTCCAAAGCAGTAGGGACCATTAATACTGGGTATGATCGTGTATGTTCTGATCAAGTAAGATCTATAAGATTTAGTGTTTTGCTGAACACACCTTAGTTTTTTGCCGTTAATTCCTATGCTGTCTGGTTCCACACAATGCGTCCATCCTCTCCTAACTTTACAGTGCCACTAGCAACGAGTTCTAAAGCGGTGGGGAAAGCCTGATGCTCAGCCTCCCTGATGCGCTCAGATAGGCTCTCCTCCGTGTCATTCATCAGCACAGGAACAGGCTCTTGGACAATGATTGCTCCTGCATCCACCTCCTCCTGTGGATTAAAAAAATAATAACATACAAGATATAATTTACAAGGTTAAGCTCATCATGGTTGGAGGACTACAACCATGACCCAGCTAACATCAGCACTAGCTAACATTTTTTAGGAATGGGGAAAGGGGGGCTATCCTTCAGCCAAAGCATGGGGCTCCTTGCTACAGGTAGTAGAGGACTGTGGATCACATTTCTATCTCCCATTGGTGGAACGTACACTTCAAATTTTGTGCCACTCAGTAGCCTGTAAACTAGATTTTTAATGCATTATTCTTTTCTTTTTTTTATATCAGAATCTATTCTGAAGGTTTACCTTAACATGTTTTACCCTGATATTGTAGTACTTGTGTAAGACTTGTGTAAGTATGAACCCAATGATTAGAAAATTATCATTCATAACATTTCAAATGTACATGTTTATGTTTTCCCACAAAGTATAGCAAATATATCCACATGTATTAGTTACAGATAGGAGACTTCCTAGATGCCCTAAAGGACATTAACTTACAGCCACATAGTGTACGGTGCAGCCAGTGACTCTAGCCCCAGCAAGCAGGGCCTGCTTCTGTGCATTCACACCTTTAAAGGAAGGCAGCAGCGATGGATGGATGTTAAGTAGCTTGCCTGTGACAAACAAAAAAGCCACACATTTCAATCATTTCACAAGTTTCAGAAAAGACACTCTCCAAAAGGTTCACTGTATCTCCAGATTCTTTGTGCAGTTCTTCCACTAAGCCCAGTTTCCATCTACAATATGGGGCTGTAAGTCCATTCCCAAGCTAATGCTAGCGAAGATAGTTGATTAATATCATAAAATACCATAAGTTGTAAGTGTAGATGAGCTGAGTACAAAACTGAGGACAAAAGCAAATCTAAGGAAGCAAGTTAAAATTACTCTACAGAGGTATGCCATCAGCTTTAAGAGTGCTGCCAATGGATTCCTACAGGTATGGAGCTTGGTAGCAGAAGTATTACCCACTACACTGTTCAATTATGTTTCTGGTGCCACAGTAATAAACAAACTAACCCTAACTTAGCCATTGCAGGCACAACCAGTTTCCTCAGTCCACAAACTCTTGTATCTCTCGTGTTGTAATATTGAATGGTATAGTGTCTCTGACTATGGTACAGAAGAGGGGAAAAAAAGCATTCTCAGTTTTTAATATAAGACATTTCAGACCATTTCACACAGCCCAATAATCAAGAAAAAGTGTCACACACACAAAAACCGATTGTTCCTCAACAATATCAACATTGCCCACACAGAGTTTAATAAGTTTGGTTGCATACCATTCCATTTTTTGACAAACAGTCCAGTGAGGATTCTCATAAAGCCAGCTAGACACACCACCTCCACTCCAAACTCCTCCAGGACATGGTCTATAGTGCTGTCAAACTCAGCACGGCTCCCATACAGCTTATGGTCCACTACCTGATGGAGCGGTGTAAGCACATTACACATTATCTACAATCACTGCTGTACAGATATTTCAGTGCAAGTTACTGTTATATTACTTGACACATTGAGCAGCAGATATATGGATCTCGGGACTAGAATTTAAATTGAATAGAAATTTAACAGAATTTACCCGTGTCTGGATTCCTGCCATAGAGGCTCTCTTCAGGCCCAGAACACCTGGACGATTTGAAATGACCACTACAATCTCAGCAGAGCTAGATGGCTTCTTGGTTTGCTCTATCAGGGCCTGCAGATTGGTCCCTACCACACACACACAAACCTCAAAGTATGACTTCATTTATTTTATTAGTCGGATATTTTTCCTCATATACTTATTATAACATGACTTGTGAAGCTTGAAACCTGAATAAAAACTAATCATTGAAGCAGGACTGCTGACACTTACCAGTCCCTGAGATGAGCACAGCCACCTTAGTCCTCTTGCGGGAACTGGAATCTGTGTGAGATGCTCCGTTCTGCAAGATGCTGGTGTCAGGACAAGGATTGGGACCTGCCCTCAAAATGTGTTCCAGATTTCTGACTACCACTGCCTCTCCACCTTTTAATAAAAACGTAGAACAAAGAAAACTATTGAATGGACTTTAACTAGGACACAACCAGCATTAAGAGAATGCCACAGTGTCATTAGTCTCAGCCTGATTCTGTCAGTGAATTAAACTGGCCTCACTGTCACGCCAGCTGCATTCTGATAGACTATCTGCTTCCTCTTACATGCATTCACTTATTGTTTGTAACTGCTTCTTATCCAGTCCAGGGTTGTGGTGGGTCCAGAGCCTAATCGGAATCACTGGGCAAAGCAGGAATACACCTGCTGGGCCACCGTGCAGCCCCTACTTCTTCATGTCATGCCAAAATAACAGACTTGCAATTGGTCACTTTATGTTTAAAATTTTTTGGAGATTCTTCACAAAAAATTAAATTTGTATATCTTTATGTTTGAAGCCTGAAACGTGGCAAAAGGTTGAAAAGTTCAAGGGGGTGAATACTTTCGCAAGGCACTGTAACTAATGCAAGAAATGTGTGGAGACATGAAATGTGTTAACTGGTGAACAATTTTGTTTAAAAGTCTTCAAACCAGGTGTATGTAAAAGCTTCTCCTCAACTCCTAACTCTCGTAACTCATCTGCCGCTAAATAGTGCAAAACCAATATTAATACAATAAATGTATTGTGTATTATTTTCCAGCAGCTTGCTCACCGGGCATTTTATGTGTAAGTGAGCCCACAATCCAAGCCTCCTCTTGAGCCTGCACCTGTCTGAGGACCCTCTGAGCGTCCTGTTTGCCCACCACCAGCACGGATCCTAGCCCACAGTTAAATGTTCGGGCCATTTCCTCCTCTGAGAGGGAGCCCACCTTATGGAGCCAGGAAAACACAGGAGGAATCCTCCATCGTGTGGCATCTGAAAACAGAAATGATTTTAATATAGCCGTCTATAGAGATGATAGTCAAAGGGTAAAGGATTTCTGGCTTAGTAAATCATTGTTTATTAATTCTTCAAAAATAAACAAATAAATAAAGTTTGGCACAGCTTCCAACAAATATTTGTATAGTAGAAATGGGGAATTGTGCTCTCCAGGTTGGAGCTTTGATTAAATAGCTTGCTCTTACTCTATTTGAGAGCTTACATTTCACAACAAGTAGAAACCACATTTACCAAAGCTACGGAGCCATTTGTATCCAACTTACCCAGGTCAACAGCTAGTTCTTTTGGCAGGACTCGAGGAATGTTCTCCAAGAGGCCACCCCCTGTAATGTGGGCATAAGCTTTCACGGCTCCACTGTGCAGGATTGGCTGGAGAAGGCGGCTGTAGATTTTAGTGGGTGTAAGCAATGCTTCGCCTTTGGGGGAAAAAAAAAGGGGATACGAATGAATGGTCAGCAACTTAAGTAGATATATTTTAAATATTAAAGATTGTTGCCCTGAAAAAAAAAAATTCATAGTTCATAGTCATACCTATAGTTTGCCCGGGTTGTCCAAAAGGAGCAGGCGAGCTGTACTGGAGGCCACTACAATCTAAGACTTTACGCACTAGACTAAAACCATTGCTGTGCACTCCTGAGGAGGCCACTCCAATCAGCAGATCTCCCTCCTGAATGTCTCCAAGCTTGGGTAGAAGAGACCCCCGCTCTATTGCCCCCACACAGAACCCAGCAAGGTCATATTCTCCTGGACCATACACACCAGGCATCTCAGCAGTTTCACCACCTGAACATATACAAAATACATTTCTTAACCCCATGAACCCCAAAAAATAAAAAGCTACTCCTTTAAAGGAACCCTAGGTAAGATTTAATTTTGTTTTGCTCCTGGGCTCCCAATACACTTGCAAAGTGCAATTCATTTTCACAGCATGGTCCTAAAATAAAGGCAGAATGTGGATGAAGGGGAGTAGTTTCCTACCCTCCTCCAAAAGTTATATAGTGCAGTTTCTGCAGTGGTGAACCGGAAAATCTAAAACAAGGGCCCTGTTCTCTCTATTAAAGGTTAGCGAAGCATCACAATGATTTTAAGCGCTAATTTTAAGGTAAATGATGCTGGTCAATGTTAACAACAAACAAATTTTATCATTTTCAGTTAGTGTCATAATATATTCCAAAACTATATAAACAATGTATGAGGCTTGTTGTATTGTTGGATGCATGATTGTTCATCCTATTCCCATAATGCCTAAATTAAGTGGTGGTTTCCTAGCTCCCCCAAAAAATAAGTAAATAAACAAATAAAAATAAGACCTCATGTTTAAAAGCGATTTAAAGCAAACTACATATTTTTTTCTTAAATCACAGCTTCAAAATCATTCTTCACTATGTAACTTATGGAACAGAATAGCAAAAAAAAATAAATAAATAAATAAAATAAATAAAAAATACGAATGTAACCGAATGCCCATAATTATATAGAGGAAAAAGAATGAGTTGAAAAAGTGTGTCTCACTCACCCAATAAAGCACATCCTGCCATCTTACATGCCTCTGCAATCCCTTCAATCACAGATGAAGCCACACCCACATCCAGGTGACCACAGGAGAAATAGTCCAAGAAGAAAAGAGGTTCTGCCCCTTGGGCCAGAACATCATTGACACACATTGCCACCAGATCTTGGCCGAGCGTGTTGTGGATGTTGCAAGCTTGTGCAATCTAAATGGAGGTGGTAGGCAAAGGATGATTTCTCAACATGTTGGTAGATACTGAAAACAGCAGAATATAATGATTTTTGGATAAAACTGTACCTTAAGTTTGGTGCCAACGCCATCAGTTCCAGCTACAAGGATGGGGTCAGTGAAACCAGCAGCTTTTAGATCAAAAAGTCCAGCAAAGCCTCCAAGCTCAGCACTGCAACCTGAGCAAAATATTGATATGTATAGATTAGAAATAAATATATATTTGGGGGTTTTATTTGGAAAATTAAAACGAGTGAATCATGTTAAACCATTTTAATCCCTCTTCACCCACAGACAGTTTAAAACAGAAACACTGTCTTTTACATTGTTGTTTCCTTACTATTTTTTTTCTTTCTTTTGAGCCACCCTGTATTTCAAAATCAGTGCAGTTATCGATTGCATTTTATTAGATAATTAAACCAACATAAAATTCCTGGCTTTTTTTAATAACAAAGCAATAAAGAGTGTGACAGATCCAGTCTCACTGCCCCAAAATAATTAAATGTAATAAAAATAATGTGTGACATTATGATGCAGTGAATCAGTTTTAAAGATGTAGTGGTAATTGCTGTGCGCTTAGAAATATTGACCCAAAACTCACTTAAATTTGAGATTTGTAAAACATACTTAAAAGTTTGTGTTTCTTTGTGAGGGTTTTAACTTGTTTTACTTAGGAAAAGAAAAAAGACTACTGAAAGAGCAACTCAGGCAGTTCCATCACTAACTGGCCTCCCTCTGGGTTGATTGGATAGGACTGACTTCCCACGATACCCGACCCCTTCACTTAGTACAGTGCTAGCCAATGTGAGCACTTGTTAATCAGCTAAGAGTTAGGGCAGGTAGTGTTCTCCTCCAAGTGTGTTCTGCTGTACAATGGCATCATGTTAGCAAGAGTTCAAAAAGAAACGATGGGTGGCTCTTTGTCTTCTACCTTGTGGGTAGAGGTTTAACTAGTGGGCAGAAGTTGGTAATGAATAAAAAGGGCTTAAGTAAGTGTTTCTAAGCTCTTGATTGGCTTTTTAAGTACTGTGGCAAATTGTAGGAAATTGAACCCTAACCTGTCAAATTGCAACACCAGGTTCATGATGTTATTTTATATAAAAAAAGAATTGAATATAATGTTATATTTCCTGACCAAAGTGAAGTACCTGTGCGAGAAGTGGCCTTGGCCAGAGGCTTTATTATTTCCACCAGCTTGTTCCCTGCAGTTATGTCCACTCCACTGTCCTTATATGTCAGTCCACTGTGAAATGGGCACAAGGGGAGAATAGTCAGTTCACGTTTATGTTCCATTTGATATTTACAGTAGTGAGACTGTAGTTTCAATCATTTCACAGATCCTATGCTTCAATCTTGCAAAATGACAAAGGAACAAAACACATCTTTACTAAATGTTGAGCTTATTCATTGGAAAACGTAAAAAAAAAATGCATACAATGTGCATCCTGTGGAAGCTGATATTTTCTTTACGGTTAACTTAACATCATGTGAAAGCCAATGTGACATTATTAATTAAGATTACAATGTGAATGGAGACTAATGGTCCGCACTTCACACACACACCTGGTGCGGGTGAGGTAAGCGATGGCTCTATGGCCGATATCTCGGCGGAACACTGCGTTGGGGAAGCCCACCGTAACCACGCCCTGATTGGCGCTATGCAAGGCATTCTCAAGAGTGGGCTGAACTGCCGTTATGGTCAGCACACGCCCACCACTGCTCACAACTCCGCCCCCTTCCTTTAAAGTAGTACCAGCATGGAACACTTGAAGTCCCATCTCTGTGACCTGAGACAGACCTGCAGAATAATATAATAACAATAATAAAAATATCTAGAATTTAATACAGTATTGTACAGAAGTAACTAAGATAATCATATAAATTTAAACTAATGCTAATGCTCTATAAAAGGTATATATAATCACAGTAAATACAAATACAAATATATATATATATATATATATATATATATATATATATATATATAGAACCTCTACTAACGAACTTTCCAAGATACGAACCGGGCATTTGAATATATTTTGCCTCCACCAACGAACCATGACTCTAGAAACGAACCCGAGCCTTCGCCGAGTCGGCGGCTGGAAATGGCCATTGACCCCAATAGGCGAGTATCCCAGCGCGCCCAGACTTGAGTGACCTTTTAAGATTAGCAAATTGTAGTTTTGGCAATTTAGCATTCGTGTAAATAGCAGACATCGAAATTCATGCTACGTTAAGCCGTATCTATGCTTCGTCTCCCCACATTCACCACATACTCTCCGTTATTCCACCCACCCCCCACCTCCCACCTCCCGTCATACAGCCAGTGTTACTCCTCCAGACAGTCGTCACGTCTTCAATGTAGCGATATGTAACCACTTAAAACTTTTTTATTACTGTTACCACTGTATTTATTTTATTTTTAGTAATGCTACATGTATGTTTTTTTTTTTACCAAATTGAGAGTTATGTAAACATATATCAGTGCAAAAAGGGTGACTTTCAGGGTGGGCTGGAACACATTAATTGCTTTTCCATTATTTTAAACGGGGTAAAATTGACTCGAGAAATGAACTTTTCCCACTTACGAACCGGGTCACGGAACGGATCAAGTTCGTAGGTAGAGGTTCCACTGTATATATAAAAAACAAATAAGAAATGTAAGATTTTTTTTTTCTATAAAGTAGTAGGTGTGCATGAGTCTGAAGAACAGTGTTTTGTTTAGATTAGATTATCTTTGGGTGCATGAGTTTGTTAAATCAATAGCACATATTATTTAAAATCATTATTTACTAACTGGCAACTTAATAATACACACTAGTGCTGGGCGATATGAGCACAAATCAATATCATGATTAATTTTAAATTTTACCGATAATGAAATATTATTTTGTTTTTGTATTTCTGACCCACATAGTTCAGTGACAAGCCTTGTACTGCAAAAATGCGGCAGTATTAAAGCTAGGATATTTTTTATATATGTTGCTGTGATCTTGTTGCCCTTTTGTTTTCTGAGCACTGTTTATATTTGGTATGTGATTGTGCTTTGGTCGCTGAAACAGTGTTTGTTCAGTGTCGTCTTAATTATAGTCAAAATACAGCACATCCAAACCACAGACGCTGTGTTTTTCTTTGTTATGAGCTGCTCAAATTGCTTGGTCGGCTTCTGAGTTCAGGTTGCTTCTATGTGGCAGATAGGGGCAGAATCACGTGACTGCAGCTTGGTAGCGTGGTTTAAAAGTGACAGTACATGAACACACAGTGGGGACATAAAAGATAAAAAAAAATCAATATAATCGACATATACAAGAGTAGGTCGATTAGTAGTTCTGAATTTCGATATCGATTAATTTTCGATTAATTGCCCAGCCCTAATACACACTTTGATGCCTTTTATTGCACATGCTTTATAAAGTCAACCTTATCATGTATATAATCCTGTCTCATTTTCATACTGTTACCTTATTTTTTATTTTCCAGAATAGGAATCTCAATTTTCAGTGTAACTGAGGTTTACTGCGTACAAGAAAATAAAACCACTGAATTTTCAACAAAACAAAACAAACAACTCATTGATATGAGAGGTTAAAAACTGCTCAGACCCACCAGTCAACAGTTAGTTATCCAAATTAATAGATTTGTTTGAATGGGGAAAAATGCATAACTGCAGGACACTAGCCACCTAGGTTTGTGGATTGCAATGACAAAATTACCTGAACCATTCACATATATATATATATTTTTTTTTTGGTCAAGTAAATTCAACTTGTTCTTATTCTAGAACACTGGCATAGGTCTGGGTGAATAAATGTTAAAATAATTGTTAAATAATTAAGAACAATTAAAAGTTATAGATATCAAATGTTGCATTTCTAAAGATGAGATCCATTTTACATGTTGAAAGTATAAGCTTTGTAAAACTGCATTTCACTCACTCAATCAATATGTCTCAGCTGTTTATATTCATTATTAAATATGTAGCTGATGTAAACAGATAAACATTAACTACACAGAGCTTACACTTCACTTTCTTCAGATCTAATAACTCGACACTCAAAAATATATATTTAGGAATACATGATGGTATTTTTTAATAATTTATTGAAATTTTTGATCTCATCTTCCAACTCAACATTCATACTAATAAATGTACCTGTGATCTCAACGCCTTTCTTATATGCTCCCGGATAGCCTTCACTGGCCATGACCACGGTGACAGCAGCACTGTTGTCCAGCCACACAGGAGGATCAGAGGCCAGTTTAGCTTGCATTGTGTTCTTCAAAACCTCATACAGATCACTTTTCAACAGGGGCAACAGCACCTGAGTATTAAAAAAAAAAAAAAAAAAGTGATGACAAAAAACACAGAAACATTTTAATGAATAATAATTAAAATAATAATGAAAAAAGTTTAAAATGATGGTCTAGTCAATTAAATCAGCTGCCTGTTGGGAGAATATACTAAGAAACAACCAAGGCTATCTGTAATCAATAAAAACACTCAAGACTTGTGATAAAACACTAAATATCGACCTGACACTCAGGGTCGCCGAAGCGGCAGTTGAACTCCAGCACCTTTGGCCCCTGCTTAGTCAACATTAGCCCTGCGTACAGCACGCCTGGAGGGGGACAGGGGTTCATAGGTTACTCAACAACTGCTAAAACATACATTATTAAATTTCTTCTATCTTAACATTGCTTACATACCCACATATGGTACACCCTCTTCCTTCATGCCATCTATAGTCTTCTGCAGAACTGTAGTTTTGATCTGTTGAAGTAACTCCTCAGATACCTACATAAACACACACAACAGTTTTAATTAATGGAAGTTATTAGTATTTAGAATGTAAGTATTTAGAAGTATTAAAATATATATTAGCAGAACTATAAGATTTGGAACTGAATCATTAGTGGCACCATGTGACACTAACTTTTACAAATACAGTAAAATTACAGTAAATTTGGTAGTGTTCATTTTAATTATATAAGAGTTTATTTGGAATTTATCCATATGATTTTTTTTACTGAAGCCTTTTTGTTCATACAGCATATATATTTAAAATATTTAAAATTAATGTTTTTTTTATATGTGCCCTAATTTTGGCCATAGGTTTTGCTTGGTGGTCAGAGTGGACACCGCAAATGCTTTTATCTGTCTACCCCGATTCAAACGTTAATTAAGATTAATCTAATAAGAATATTTAAAAAAATAAATGCCCAATTGCCTGAGGGGTGGGGCAATAGGCCCCCATTCCTCCTGTATTTGGCCCCTGGTCTCCATCCAGTAGCCTCTTATGATCCTGTGCAGGGGGCATAGGAGCCACTGTAGAGCCATCACTGAAACACAAGCACTAAGAGGAAGAAGAAATAGTTAAGGCACTTGACACATACACATACTGTTATGTGATGTATGTGCAAGAAAAGACACACTCACTGAAACTTCCTCTCCCTCAAGCAGTTCTTCCACCACCACAGTATCACCTGCAGTGCCAAATGCTTTGTCCTAGAAAACAGGACAGGGTTAAATGCAATTAAGACTATGAGATAGATGTCACAATACCAAAATTATGAATTTCAATACAACACCTGCCTAAATATCTCGACACAGATACTGAAACGATACCATAGCAAAAACTTAAAACGTCAGGAAAAGTAATGTACTTTCTCTACAAGCAGTGGGCGGTCAGCAAAATCGCTGGTATCTGCTTGTTAAGTGTGACGCCACGTGTCATTTTGCCATTTCTGGGTCCAGTTACGCCATCTGTGTCATACATTCATAAGACGTGTTTACTGTTTGAATAAAGTTGAATGCCTCAATCAATTATGGGATCTCACTTCAGCAGTTCAAAAAAGGAATAAACACAACATAAAAGACAGCAAGCGTGTCTTTGGCAGCACTCTTTGCTCATTCTAATCTGTGTGACCTGTCTCTGGAACAGGGAAGCTGTGGAGAGGGAGATGTCTCTCCCGCTAATGGTCAGTCCCGGTGTTCTAACGAGCTGTGCTACCTGTGATTCTCTTCTATATGAAATAGCTAAGGTTCGTACAGTAGGTCGCTGGTGCCAGTCGGGTTTTTGTTTTTAAAATAACTCACTAGAAGGTCTGAAAAGTCGCTAAAACTAGCGGCAAAATCATTAAGAGAGGGAGAGGAGGCAAACCGCTGTGGACAGACACTGCCCCCTGTGGCACTTATTGGAAATGCCTCTCTTAGCATAATATACTTAAAGTACAGGTGTTATACCGCATTCTGTGAATGGCGAGTTCCGTGACCCTAGAGGGCACTAATTCATGTCCAGCATAGGGGTTGCAGTTTCCGTCAGCTGCCTTAAGAATTTGTGATCCCACAGAATATTAATTACATTAATCTAGGGTCACAGAATTCAATCGTCACAGAATTTGGTGTAACAGGTAATTATATGGGCTTATTATTTTTGTACCAATTTTAATGTATCTATATACCGTGCAACACTTTTCTAGTATCATATACCATACAACACTGCTATGAGATGACACATCCTGCAGTGAGAGCAAATAAATATTGTACAGAATGTTCAGAAATAGAACCGTATGTTATAGTCACTGACCTTCATGATGTCCAGCACCGCCTGGCAGGCCTCGTCCTTATCATTTGCTACGATTACTCCCTTCCCTGCAGCCAGACCACTGGCCTTCACCACCAGAGCTGGGAAATCTGCTCTGTAGGGAAGTGTGAGGTGATATATATGTATACACACTCACACACATATGTATGTATGTATGTGTATAATCCATCCAAGTTTCTTTGGATTATTTTGCATGAAATGTCAAATTCTGTTGCCAAACAATTTAAAAGAAGCTGTATTTGCTTCATTTTAACTTCCTTATCATTAAGCATGATTTTTCATGTAATGTATATGCAAATTGTAAGGAGTTTTAAATAAGTAAAATCACATTATATTGAGAAAGTTACTTCCTTTTCTTAGAAACATTCAAAAAGTAGATAAAGGGATATATTTCCCTTAAACACACTAATGTGTATTAAACACACTTTCTAAAAGCACTGACAAATATTAGATATTAAAAGCATAAAAATGCTGGTGTGAAGGTTTGTGTAAAATTCATTCATTCATTCATTGTCTGCAACCGTTTTTCCAGTTCAGGGTCACGGCGGGTTCAGAGTCTACACGGAATCACTGGACGCAAGGCAGGAACACACCTTGGAGGGGGCGCCAGTCCTTCACAGGGCAAGACACAGTCACACATTCACTCACACACTCACCCCTATGGATACCTTTTGAGTCACCAATTCACCTACCAACGTGTGTTTTTGGACTGTGGGAGGAAACAGGAGCATCCGGAGGAAACATGGACATGAGGAGAACACACCAAACTCCTCACAGACCCAGAGCGTCCCTGGAGTTGTGTGACTGTAACACTACCTTGTGTAAAGTTGAAATTTGCATATTTAATTGAATATTGTCTTCTAAAGCAGAATCAGTGATATTCAATTTTTTTTATTACAGTGTTCAGCTTGAATATGGTTGAAATTTGAGATTTAAAGATCTACTGTGTCATTTTCCTGAAAAAAATAATCAAACTGAAATGCTCCAAAAATTAAATACAAATATCAACTTTGTTAAATAATCAGTTAAGTGTATTCCATGACACTGGCATTCACATGGAATTCAATTCTTTATAATTATTATTAAACTCACAAAAGCATTCCAAACCTCACCCCCATCCTCCCTGTGCACTTACCCTCGGATGTAGCTGCAGGCTTCCTGAGGGTCAGTGAAGGAACCCCAGTGGGCAGTGGGGATGCTGTGGCGGTCCATGAAGCTCTTAGAGAAACTTTTACTGGCCTCTAGCTGGGCAGCCTTCGCCATGGGTCCAAAACATGGCACACCTGCTGCTGTCAGGTCATCCACGATACCTATGACAGAAAACCAGTGTAGACCAGTGAAGGCCTTTAGCAAAACTCTGTGCGAAATCAGTCCCATCATATATCCAAGTGTTCGTACATCAGATGCCACAAACGTGGAGTGTAAAAGAGCTGTGGAGTGTAGCATACAGCAGAATATACAGCAGAGATGTGCTCCTAAAGCATGTGAACTGGAGAACCCTACAGTCAGAAAAAGGCCAAAGAACATGTTTTCCATATTGGTCATAAGTATTTCAAACCCAATTTTCTGCTAAATTAGCAAAGATTGCCTCAAATCTCACACAATACCATCAAGCTTGAAAAGTAAAGTTTAACACATGCTTCCTGTGAGACTTGTGAATTTAATTCCTCCTTTATTTGAACTGCTCCAAACACGATATCATTTGACAGCAAATTTTATTTAGAATCACATTAAGTCCTTAGCTATTAGAACATGTATTCCTTACCTGCTGCTAAGGGAACTTCAGGCCCAACAACGACCAATCCCACATTATGATCTTTGCAGTACTGAGCAAGGATGGTGTGATTACTCACACTCACAGCTGTGAGAGAGAGAGAGTGAGAGAGAGAGTGAGAGAATATATATACATATATACATATATATATATATACATACATACATACATACATACATACATATATATATATAAAATAAATATAATATTTATTTATTTATAAATATAAATATATAAAAAATAAACACCCATAAAAAAATAAAGTGTGATCCAGTTTAAGACAAACTGAAGGGTGGATGCTGTTAGGCCATGTTTTCCCCCTTCCATCACAGCTTGTGGACTGCAATGATTACCATCTATTTACACGGTAGTTTCCTTACCTTTTTGTTTCCTAACTTCTGAGACACCCTGTAAATTTCTGTTGTTCAGAATGACATTTGTCCCTTTTACAATACTCATTTATGTACAAAACCTGGAATTACCACATTAAGGATTTTACTACTAATTTATATGTAATTGTTTGAATAAATGGCAGATTTAGAGGGGATACATTATGAAATCACTTTGTAATGCACTTGTATTCATTTTAGCACATAAGTACAAGCCAAAAAAATGTTTGTTTGGATCGTTGGACTTGGATAAGAAATACAATGAGAGTTATCAACTGAAGCATTTCATTAATTCATTCAGGTTTGCTGTGTCTAAAACTTGGTGCAATTATAAATGTAATATTTTAGAAGGCTATAAAACTGTAAGCATATGGGTAGATCAATAAATGACATCAAAGAGTGATGACAATGAAGAATGGGTGCATGTAGGAATGTTTACACTAAATCACTCACCTGAGTTTGTGATCTTTCCACTGTTGGCCGTGCCAGCATTGCCAGGGGCAACTAGGACTTGCTGGACATGAGGTGACTGTGCCAGCTTCCAAGCCAGTGCATGCTCCCTCCCACCACTGCCAATCACGAGCACGCGCTCTGCCATGGCCGTCTGTCGGTAAGGTGTATAGTAACCAATCAGGGACCTGCTTTTGTCAGTAACAAAATACAGTGTTCAAAACCTATGGATACATTAGTTTTCAAGGCAGTGCATTGCAGTTAGCGTCAGATAAGTGAACTCTATCACAAGATGCATTACTGATGTCAGAAGTTAAAAAACATTTCACGTACATTTTTGTTCAGAAGTGTAACCTATGTTTCAATATTTCTGAATTTTCTACTGATTAAATACCTTTAATATATAAATACAGCTTGTCTTACAGTATGTAACATCTCAAACCCTTCTAAATATTGAATGAAACAAGACAACTCTGAATGTTAGCTTAGAAGGCTTATATTTACACTGTTGTTATTATAGAGAACAACAATAATTCTTAATATAATACAGGGGGAAAAAAATTAAATTTAGTCCAAGGAATGGAGTAAAAAGATAATTATATTCAGTGATATTTGTACTTAAATATTATATTATAGATATTTGTACTTAAATAGTGTACACTGATATAACTGTTAGATTGTTGCAGTTTCTCAGTTGTCAAAGTTCAAAATTCATAACATTTTAAATAATAAGCGAATATAAATAACATTACCGATTAGGGCATACATTATAATGGAACATGGAAATACTAAACATGTTTTTATTAGTTTTTGTCAAGCTGCAGGCGATAAAAATACAATATGTAAGAGCTACTGAATAGAAATCACTAAAATTAATATTCATTAAATATTAGGACAATTTGTGTTTCTATAGCACACATTGACAAATTACGTTTTTTTTTTTTAAATAAAAATAAAAATCACCAGGATAGTTTTCCTAGCTACTGAAAATTGACTAACCCAAGTTGCACTGTTTTTTTTTTTTTTTTAAACAACTGAGCAGCTCTTAACTCTGTTCTGCATTCCGACAGAGAGACAATAGGGCAATGCCTTCAAAGACAAAAAAGTGGCACAGCAAATGTGCAGAGCAACCATGCAGCACAAAATTACTTTATGCAATATTGATAAGCCGCATGTTTAATTGCATGTAAAATTGACCTCTCGGTTATCAACATGAGATGGGAATCCACATTTAAATGGCTGAACATAACCAGTGACCTTTTCTGAAGCCTTAAGGTCCTGAATCCATTTACAGTACAAACATTAAGCAGAAGCGAAAAGAAACGAAGTTATAAATCCAAATCAAGCAGCGGCCTATACATGTAGCTTACAAAGTCGTGAGAGCATAGGACAACTGCAGTTTACAGGTATTGAATATGAACAGGTCTTTGGATTACCTTAAAAGAGAATTCTGCAAATTTTTCCAAACTTAATTAATTAGTGAGATGTAATCAAAGTATCTCACTCATTAAGAGTGAGCTGATGTGAAAGTGTATTACTGTAGAGACCCAAATGTCTTTACAGTGATACTGACAGTAACCAGGAACTCATGCTGTAGAGATTTTATATATCGTCACTGTCCGAAGAAAAACATTTATCCCCAAAATGATAACTTTACAGGAGAAGGAAATACCTTCTTCACTTTCAGTGAAAGTAAATGTACAAAGATTTTATTCCAAAGTATTAAGCATTTCTATTGGTCCATTGCTGATTATTGTTAAAAGCAACACATCTATAATACATATATATGTCATGATTTGGATGATTATTCCACAATAGAATACTAAATCTACTGTCTCCCTGTCCCCGTTAAACCTCTCCAACATTCAACTGCAGCTGAAAAAACTCGCTCCACACATTGAGAGGTTTGGCTCTTTAGACTGAATATAAGATATGACATAACAAATCCCATCTGTCTAAATTCGCCCATTAGAGTCTTTGAAAAACTGCTAAATGGAAATGCTCAGCAGTGATTTTGACTGATTATTTTTACTTCTGATATTCCTTTTAGAGTTTAAACATACCACATGAACCACTTTGCAATGTAATAGTTTTCTTGATCAAATCAATGACCTCACCTGACCTACAGCACCAAAACCCACTGATACACATCCCAAAGGTTGCGAAATCGTACAAAGGACACCTCTGTCGATTTCAGCTCGAAGAAAATGTTACAAAAAAAGAACAAGCCAAAAAAAAATTGCTACTGACTTACACAACTGAAAATATGGACTGATGTAAATCACGAGGTAGTTGTTAAGCATGTTAACATCAATTCATTCTACTTCAGAAAGTTAACCATAGTTAAAAATATCTAAACGCCACATTATCTATTTAAAAATATATCTCACTGGAAGTATCTCCAGTTTTGTGCCTTAAAATCCTGCATGCAGTTATACACACACACACACACAAAGAAACTGAAAACATTAAAATAGGTAACGTTGACGAAAACTGTGGAAAGATATGTGATCTGTAACCTTCTTAAATTAGCAAGTCACTGTGAAAATCTCAGAGTTTAAGCTGTGTCTCACCTTGGTGACAAAGTATCCCGTGAGACGTCCAGCTGCGGTCAGTTTCAGTGAGAAAGACTGGTGAGCAGGCTTGGAATCCGAAAATCTACAAGTAGTAAAGGAATCGTTTCGATTTGGACTGACTCTTTTTAATTACTCGGTTGAATCGGTTTACAAGTCCAAATGAATCCATTTGACTCCTTAGCTATATAATAACAGCAATTTACAACTGAATTTAATCACTAATTATAAACCATACTATTTGTGTTCCCTGTCGTTTCCACAGTAGTGATCAGGCACTAATTTCAGTAAACTGAATCACAGTGTGGAGAATTTCAGTTGGAAATCATTGAATCCAGTCCTTGGAACGGAACAGCAGATAGAATCGGTTCACTGAACTCGAGCATTTCAAAAAATGACTCTGCAGCTGAAGTTTAGCGCGGAGAGCAAACACATCAATAAACACGTGGATGCAGTTAAAGCGTGCTAACTCAAGAAATGGAAAACGCCCCCAACTTTGCATGTGACCGTCAAACGCATGACTACAATGTAGCTTTGAAAAGCGTGTTTATCATAAACATAGCTCCAAGTTTTCTCAAGTTTACAATGTGTTCCGTTTAGTTTTTCCACACTTCCGCGATGTAATTTAAGCAATCATGGGTAATGTAGTTCAGTTGAAGGATTGAGCCTGTTGCATAAACAATTGACAGAGAATGTCTATTTCAAAACGTTTACACTGTTCCCAAAAATCTCTTAAATCCCCTTAAAACTTTATTCTTGCATTATTCTTTTTACACCTTCTTCTACACTGTTACATGGATTGAGTATACTTAGCGGCTACTTCAACAGATACCCCTGCTTTCTTTGTATACTCCTTTTTATCAGCTACACTTACCATATAGATGCATACTGTAGTTATAAAATTAAAACTTCTCCTAAAATTAAACTTCTCCAGGTTTCTTTGAAGGATACCTTCTTTGAACCGCAGTTGTGAAATCTCTCCACAGGTTTTCTGTGAGATTTAGACTCATTGTTTCTGTGTGCTTTTTTAAATATGTCTCAGTTTCCCCCCTTTACTCCCATTTCATTTAGATGGTAACAGAGTGTGCGAGCTGACAGTGTTACACCCTTTGTCTGAAGGTCAGCTTGATGTTGTTTAGAAGGTGATTTAATTTCGTTAGCTACCATTCAAACAATCGTTCATTAGTATCTGCAATGCCATGAGTTGTAAATGTTTTAAGGAACATTTGTATCTTTGGAGGTATATTATAGCCTTCTAAAAAGCCTTTAAAGAACATGGAGGAGGTTTCAGGGATTTAATCAAGGTCCGAATGGGGCATTTAGTGCACGTCTATCATTTTCCAACCATCTCCTCACTTTTATTGACATAAATAATCAGATTTTGCACACTTTAAAAATATTTAGTTCTTCAAGTACCCTTGGAGCAAACCTAAGTGCAACCTGCTGCATCTTGCAAAGGAGTTTATGAGTTACATTAATTTGCAGTATGTACAATAATGTTCCAATGTTTTCCAACAAAGAAACATAAGTGTTAATGACAATACCAAAAGCTTTTGGACAGCTTAAAATACTGATTAAATATTATATTTAATTTGCACAACACATTAACGAGTAATGTGGGGTAAGTCCAGTTCTAACACATGTACACTTCAGTATCACAACAATGGCAGTTCAGGGGCACTGAGGAGTTCCTGTCCAACTGAAGAATCTCTGAGAGCAAAGAGTGTGATTCCAGAGCTATAAGCTGCAGGGATTGTTATGTGTGTTGTCTTTGGATGTCCTTGATCACTGTTCTCTTCTTCATTAATCATCTGTCTCACCTGACCTAAAATAAATAAGAATATAGTTAATGCTACAAAATACAGACAAATCCATATTGCAATTATATGCCCAAAAGATTTGTACATTCTGAAGTATTTTTAAATTAGAAATTAGTTCCACACATGTTTATTAATGAGTAAATAATGTAATATTTTAAAGAGATAAATAGAACTGAAGATCCACTGCAGTTTTATACTGTACTTGTTTTTTTGACTTGCTGTATTTGCACTTCCATGTAACAACACTTTTACATGAGTATGGGTTTAGGATACTCCACCCACCTCTAAAAACTGAAATTGCAATGTACTGAAAACACAATAATGAACTATTAGGTCAGTGACTAAGGTTAGTCCTGAACTATACTTTCATTGCAGTGAATCGCTATTCAGAATAAAATAACCCTTGACTTCACTAGGTTAAGCATAGAATGGACCAAGATTTGTGTGTGATACAATTATAATCAACATTTATTATGAAAATATTTTGTGCTAACTATTAATATATCAGCAGCATTTAGGGCCAAAGTTAGTCTGAATGCTTCCTAGCATTTAATGTAACATTCATTTATTAATTAGAGGCTCATCTGCATATCACAGTCTTTGGCAGTAGTTTGCCAAAGCTTGGTGTGATATCCATTAAAGAATTATACTTTGTCTGTAGCTAAACATAAACTGAAATCCACTCACTATATTGCTGCAATTTGACACAATTAATAATAGTACAGTCTAATAAAAAAAAATTGAGCAAGAAAAAAATGAACAGCTCTGACACCTACATAAAGCACATTTATTTTACCTTCCACTTTAAGTGTTTTCCAGCGGGGGTCAGTCTGCTGGTATGAGATCAGTGAGAGTGCAAAGTCTGGTGTAAGTCTCTTTAGGACATCTTCGCGACGGATGAGCAGCACTGATTCACTGCACAGGCGCACATGAACCTCCTCCTCACCAACTGCAGATACACCACAAGGCCAGATTAAATATAAAGGGCCAACAGAAGTCATTAGCATCAACTAAAAAACAAAGAATCATACTTTTGATAAGTGATTCGAATAAGTCAGTCCCAGAGATCTAGGGGTATCTCCTTAAAAACAGCTTCCACTCTTTGTGAAGGTTTTAAAGGAACACTATGTAAGATTTGTGTTTTACGCCCCCGGGGTGCTCCCTAGTATAATTCATATATACAGCAGTGTACTGAAATCAACGAGGAGGGGGAGGAAGGGAGGTTTCCTACCTTCCTCCAAAAGTTACATAGTGCAGTTTCTGCAATAGGCTCTTTTCTCTTTATTACAGGTCAGGGAGGCATCACAATGATTTCAAAGCTGTAATTTTACAGTAAAAATATTACGTAGTGTTCCTTTAAATAAGATGGTGGAACATTTCTATGAGGATTTGATGGAATAAGAACATTCCGGAGGTTTGAAGATTAGTTCCTCACTCCAGTTCCTCCCAAAGGTGTCGAAAGGTGTCTCATTACATTTCATGATTTTATTTTAGTTTATATATGAAGTGTTTGCACAACTGAATGTTAAGGGTGAGTACAGCTAAAAGTGACTGAATTTTTGATTATTTTGAATATATATCTATATATCTGAAAATTGTTGATTATTTTTGTTTAAAATATTTAATTCAAAGAACTTCCCTGGCTTAATATTATTCCGTTAAAACACACCCAAACACCCACAACACACACACACACACTTTGGGATACACTGACATAGCCTGACAGATTTATCGTCATAACAATAACCAGCATGGACTGATTTACCATTCATGTAGGTTGTATAAGTTAATACACACATACGTGATATCTATAATAAACATTTGTAGTTTTTCCTCCCATGTTCATGATTATTTTATTAAAAATGCATATTCTAAACTTTAAAGCAGAAACTCTCACTCTTGAGGCTACTGTGGCACCTCTGTAGAAAGTTAGTAAATATATTTACAAGCGATTTAGTGATGGTTACATTTTACTTTTGGCTAGAGTATCCCTTTTACAACTGTGAAACCTTTCTCAGCTATGAATATCATAAGCCTGTAATATCACCACATACCTACATCCAGAGGATTAGTCATGAATACAGCATTGGGCCCTACTCCAAAGATCAGCTGGTGATGCCAGGCATCAGGGATTTCTTCACCCTTTGCCACCCCCCGCTGCATATTCATGGTGGCTACAGGCACAGCTCCACGCTGAATCCATCGTGCCAGCCAAGGCACCAGTTTTACCCGCCTCGCTGGGTGGAAACCAAAGAACCTGCCCAGCACTTGACCACTGCTGGCCTTCTCTGTTCCTTCTATCAGCTGATGGTGGGTCGCACCTGATGGAATAGACAGACACCATGACATAGATTAAGCTATACACTACAGACAAGGTTGCTAAATTGCTGATGAGTAAATGTGAATGTATAGAACCATTGCTACTTTGTTTGGAGGACACTCATGATATTTACAAAATTTAGCCAGCTTCTATACACAAGTAATCACATTTATAACATCGAAGAACAGCAAATGACAGGTGCATTAAAGAACCTAATGCTTCACTCCCAAGGACATATAGAGTTCCTTTGTTTTTAAGAATGTACTCCATCTACAACTAATTTATTCTACTGCAGAAAATCCTTTAAATAAGACCCCATCCACACAGATTCTGATATTGGTGTGGTCTGTCATCCACATGAAAACAGAGTTCTTGGGCTCTGAAAACTGAGGCTTTTGAAAATGCTCTCCAAGGTGGGGATTTTTGATAACTCTGTTCTCATGTGGATAAGGAAAACTGAGCTTTTCAGAACTGCTGACATCACACAGTATGTCTTTCTCTGACTAGTTTCTCACTCCCTATATAGTCAATTATACAAGTCACTAAACTAAAATGTATACATTCAGATAGCACTAGATTCAGGTTCCCACACATGAATAAAGCGTGTTATATTAGAAATATATCATACATTACTAAGATCTAAATTCAGTAATTTCATGACTTGCATAGTGCACTACATAGGAGATACAGAGAAATTTAGGATTAAACCCCCATGTTTCTCTCATGCTTCATGGTGTTTTGGTGTATCAAAGAGGTACTGTGGCCACTCTTTTCATATTTGTCTGGACGGAGATGTTTTTAAAACCAAACAGGCGAAAATCTCTGTTTTTATAAATATTCCGATCCTGAATATGATGATGCCCCTCAGTATTTCTGCTACTCACTGGGTGTAATCACAGTGACTCTTGCCAGCTGTGATGTCATGTGCATAAACACTACCCATGTAGCCACCATATTGGGGACCTACTCATTACACAGACCCCAAATATATATATATATATATATATATATAAAAAGTATGACTTTTTATGGTTTTATTGTATTTGTTAACATTTTGGTCCTCATTTAGATGTTAAAATTATTAAGAAAACATATGTTTCCCTAACCCATTTATCTGTGTCATATTTGTAAAAAGAGCCCTGTTTTTTGGTATTAGTCAGTAGATTAGCTTGGGTCACGTCCCATTGTGGCACCATAATCCCTATATAGTGCACATTACAGATAATTAAACTAATAACACTGCACCAAGACAGTAATTACATGCTTATTTGACAGGAAATTATACCTGACTAAAAATATCTGACATACAACCCATTACAGAAAACACCATTTTATGACATACACTGTGCCCTACAGTGGGTGTATGGAGAGATTCGGCGTCTGCTTCACTGCAGCATGAAACCATCTCTCACAGATTATTCACATTTTCAGACAAAGAGAAGTATTTTATTAAACTATAAGCCAAATCAGAGAAATAATTCAGGAAGACACTCATGATAAATCTATATCTTCCAAAATCTGTTCCACTCTCAGAGTGAAAGAAAAAGTGAGATTAGATTATTTACCCTGTAAACAGGGAAAAAGAATGAAGCAAAAGAATAAGTGGCTTGTCTGTATTCTCTTACACGCTAAAACCAAACATGAGCGAATTAACACAATTACTGGAGATTGTATATGATCCGTATTGTATTGTATATGAAGATAAAGAGATTCAGACAGAAAAGCAGAGAAATGCATTGGAATCTAATGTACTAATAGTTTTCCATTAGACTTTATGATGAAAATGCTAATGTGTCTAACAGATTTGAACTGCCTTTTTCTCCTTAATATGCTACACTGGATCCTTTACCCCCCTGATGCAAAGTGGTGGGTTTCTGTGCTTCTACATGTTGAGAGACTCTCCAGTGCAGGGAGAGTAGCTGTGTATGAGAAAAATGTATCTGTTTTTCCCATTTGTTTAAATTAGCGCCGCACACTAAAACCAGACAATCACTCCCAATATGACACCCATGCCATGTAGTCACATGACTGCAACCCGTGGATACACAACATAAATTAGGTGATCAGCATTCTAAAGTACATTTAATGGCATTTTGCAGATGGCAATGTACCAGCTTGGCTGCGTGAGTGAAGGTAATCAGGTAATGGGGAATCATTCCTTCTTAACTTAGTCCGTACACAGTGGTCAGCTGTTTCTGGAGCCACTGTAATCCCCAGAGCCTGGAGTACGTCCACCACAGCTGTTGCACCACACGCTGAGACTCCGATCTGAAGAGTCTGCCTCTCCACAGCCTCCTGAATGGACCACAGCATGGCTGTGTGCACTTCTTCTTCTTCCTGCTCAGTGTCCGCTATGCTGCCTGCAGCATCTTTTCTCTCAGTACTGGGAGGAACCACCTCCATTTCAATACTCCAGTGACTGGCAAAGGTGTTAATTATAGGCCACCACTTGGATTTCTAGAAAAAAAATTTGAGGAAGACAGACCAAAGAAAATCAATGTAAAATGGCACCAAAAGATTCTTAGGCTTCTTTTGCACTTCTTATGTTCACTCTTAAGTTTTCACCTCTGACACAAGCTAGAGACTTATATGAACTTGTTGGACAGAATCATTCATTCATTCCCAGATTGTGTGTGTTTACATATATATATATATATATATATATATATATATATATATATATATATATATATATATATGTGTGTGTGTGTGTCATGTAACATGTTCTATCTTCTGGAAATATTTTACACAATATTTTGGAGTATGCTTTTGGGTGATTAGAGGTACCCATTCTATCATTCATTCATTCATTATCTGTAACCACTTATCCAATTCAGGGTCGCGGTGGGTCCAGAGCCTATATATATATATATATATATATATATATATATAGCGCAACATCATGGCTGAGCATTTGTGTTTTCAACCTTTCAATTGTGTTTCAAAGACATTCATAAACAGGCAAATTCAGACAGCCAGAGATTTGTACATCACAAACCTAAGTGACCATTCTGGGCAACTTGTGGGGCAGGTTTGGAAGGGTAAATGAAGATAGCTGCAGTCATATTGATAGATCCACACATACCGAATGAAAACAAAAGTGCACAGTTACATCTAAGCCACTTTGAAGACAATAGGGGACATTTTTTTTTCTTGGAAGCAACTTCTAAATATGTGATAGTCCATCCATCCATCCATCCATTATCTGTAACCGCTTATCCAATTTAGGGTCGCGGGGGGTCCAGAGCCTACCTGGAATCATTGGGCGCAAGGCGGGAATACACCCTGGAGGGGACGCCAGTCCTTCACAGGGCATATGTGATAGTCATTAACAAAAATATTTTGTATGGGTTTAGTCAATACTGTCATATGATTTCAGACATCTCTAGAATTCACGATTTTATGTCAAACAACTTTGGACGAATTTGTGTATATGTGATGCTTGGTTTATGCAAAATGTTTTTAAAAAATTGGTGTAATTTTCATGTAATTATCACTTCTGACATTGACTTCCAGCGTGGGGATATTGTATACAACGTACCATCATAGTTAAAACTGCCATGCTGTATGTTTATAGTAGGTAATAGTATCCTGTGTTCATTACAGTGAACTATATGCAGCCAGGGGTTTCAAACGATAGCCATATAACACAGACACCCGCGTAGTAAACTATGTTAATGTAACAGAGTTTGATTTTTCACCCCATAACACTATTCATTTTGTAATGCTCTTGACAAAACAAACCACCGGTTAGCATTAGCTATTGGTGGATTTATGGCATTTATTTAACGTCAGACAAGGATTTAAAGGTGTTATGATGAGTGGAACAGGATACCAACTCACTTTTCGCAGGATAATGTTGAAACTCCAGCTATGGAAATTCGCTATGTGTAAAAGAGCATTTTTTACACCCCTTCGTGCTGCTAGCTAGCTGTGTTTTGATTCTGTGCTAGAGGTCCGATTCATTAGCGAACCGACTCTTTGCATTAAACGTGTGTGTGTGTGTGTGTGTGGGGGGGGGGGGGGGGGGGGGGGGGGGTATGGGGCCGGCTCGGCTCAAGAATCATTCTAATAAATGTCTGAAAAACTTATCAGCTAATATATAAATATTTTAGGCTGATCATTTTAATGGACCTACATTCATAATCCATTTTACCAGCTCAAATTATGTGGGGTCTGTAGTTCTACAAACTGTAGCCCTTGTTCTGCATACTTGGTTAGATTCATGTTTTTCAGTGTTCTGGACCGAGGACCGCCACCCAACACTCCTGCTGGAATTATTCTGCAACTGCTGGATTGAGAAGTCTTCCAACCAAAAAAGTTCAGTCTGTGGACAGCATCTTGTGACTTTACTACAAGATGTACCATTCAGAATAGGTCTGTCTAATAAAGTGGACAGTGAGTGGCAGTGTTAAAAATCCAGCAGCACTGCTGTATCTGATCCACTTATATCAAAGTAACCACCATCTAAACCAGACTGCTCTGAATATTGAACAAAAGGGTAAAAGGGGGCTGAAAAACTAGACGGCTATTTTTTAAAGTGTAAAATTACTAAATGCACCTATGGTCAGTGGAGTTGATAACATGTATAAGGATAATTTTAGTGTATATTGGTTTATTTTGTATTATTTTACTTTAACCATTAAATAAAGAACATTCAGCCAATTTAAATATGCTGTTCTGCGAAGAAGTACAGAACCAAGAGGACATCAAATAAAGCACATGATATTCCCCTGTCCGTTATTAAATATTTTAAAGTAAACATCTTAATATTTAAGGATCGAATTTTCACTTGATGAGCATTGTAAATAATCAGTTCGAAACAGCCGTTAAAATGAATCGAACTTCCGGTCTCTCTCGATACAGTAATGTTCCACAGTGGATTGATTAGTCGCGGTTTAGAGTCGGTAGTCACAGATTTAAGAGAGCCGCTGTCCTTCAGGCAAAACCGACTGCACTTGAACATACAGCACTTGGGCCGCACGAGGGCGGTAAAAGTATATGTATTTATTTATATATTTTAAGGTTCACAGCGATGCAAACCACACGTTTCAAGTTTCGTCACTACTTGGCTTTATCACAAAACGCCTGACTGAGAGTAACATTTTTCAGTGCCACTGAAAATCACAAAAATGAAAGAAAACATGAAAACAAACAAATAACAAATTCCTCACGGAACGTTGGACATACCGTTCAAAACCGTTTAATGCAATTGTGGCATTTCCAAAGAAGAAGCAGAGGGAGACATCCCCCATCACGGTTTTTCCCATTGCCCTTGCTCTTTTAATTAATTCTAATATTATACTGTTGTCACTAAAGCATTTATAAGATTTAAAAATTGGAAGATATCTTAGAATTGCTGTGTTCAGTAGAAAGCATGCAGCAGAAAATCTGAATTTAATCCCATGTTTCAGGTGTGTATTCTTTAGTAAACTAAAAAAATAAACAGATATACAATCAGCTTACTTGGCATACTGACACAATATACATGCCATATACATTTAGCTCGTATTTTGGGGTGGAACACGACAGAGAACCTGGCTGGAACACACAGAAACAGATGATAGAGAATTATTCTTCCAATGTTTGGGCAACATGAACAATACCTAATGTTACTTTATATGTGTTAAAATGTATGATTAGGTTTTAAGCACCTTTTAAGGCTGATTTTTCATTTAGTGTTGCCAGATATTCACCATAAACATTCTACAAACATTGAGTATTAGTATTTTAGTAAGATTTGTATATTTTGTCCATAATAGAAGGTTGGGTTTGGGTGTAATGTAACAGGATTACTTCATATTATAATCCATTATTTGGCACATTATTCCCAAATATTACTGAAATAGTACATATATGCTGGTGCATTTACGTAAGTTTGCCTACTAAATAAAATATATTTGGGAATTATACTTAAACTTTACTTAAAGGCAAAGTTCACGATTGCAATCAAAAAAACATTTTGTAATCAAAAAATGAGTAAAAAAAATCTTGGTCAGATTGGTCTCTCTCTCTCTCTCTCTCTCTCTCTCTGCTTATGGCAGAGGAATCTGGAGTTTTTTAGACAACATAGAGAACTCCAAATGTTGAAAAAATAACTCTGACAAGTTAAACTTCAGCAGTTAAAAAATAAGTGTCTTTTTGAAAAGTAAAAACTAAAATAAATACAGCTATATTTGGAGGTATACTTACAGCAGCTGCCTAATGGTAAAAACGTCTTCAAAAATAGGGCTACTGTACTTTGAAGAGTGTAAATACTTACTTAAATAAGTATTGTAATTTATTTAAATTGCATGAACAATTAATAAAAGAAGAATTAATTTACAGAAGGACTGGCGCCCCCTCCAGGGTGTCTTCCCTCCTTGCGCCCAATGATTCTGGGTAGGCTCCGGACCCACAGAACTGGATAAGCAGTTACAGACAATGAATGAATAAGTTACAGTGTCCATTCATTCTTTATCTGTAACCACTTATCCAGTTCAGGGTCGCGGTGGGTCCAGAGCCTACCTGGAATCATTGGGCACAAGGTAGGAATACACCCTGGAGGGGGCACCAGTCCTTCACAGGGCAACACATACACACACACATTCACTCACACCTATGGACACTTTTGAGTCGCCAATCCACCTACCAACGTGTGTTTTTGGACTGTGGGAGGAAACCGGAGCACCCGGAGGAAACCCACGCAGACACAGGGAGAACACACCAACTCCTCACTGACAGTCACCCGGAGCGGGAATAGAACCCACAACCTCCAGGTTCCTGGAGCTGTGTGACTCTGACACTACCTGCTGCGCCACCGTGCCGCCCAAGTTACAGTGTATTACTTAAAAATAAAAAAAATATATAAATTCCTGCCCACAAAATTCTTTGACTTAAACTTATCAAAACTTTCTGAGGCATAATTTTAAAATTCAAATATAGCACTATAAAAAAAGCACATGTTGTACATGAAACTGAAAAATTTGTTATGGCAAGTAATTATAAACCTAAAAGTAATAATGTAAATAACTATATTAAGAAATATTTTAAATAAAATAACATGAGGAGTTAATGATGTGGGGAGATTTTTTATTTATTTTTTATTTGCCTTTAAATGCACTTGAAGCACATATGTTTCATATCAGACTGTTGCATGTTTCATATTTCTGCCTCAGCTCAGAACACTCTTGACTCTGCACTGTGAAATAAGATCTGTTTTTGAAAAGCTCAAGTCAGATTTAGCAAATTTGTGTGAGTGTCCAATTGTGTCCAAACTCATGAGTGTCCAATTGTCAGTTTGGCACAATGTAGGTGGACACGTGTTTCCACCAATTAGGTGACAGAATCTTTGAATCTGATGTTTACAGAGCCAAGCCAGATAATAGCAGAAGAAAAACAATCTGATCCTTCATGAAATGCACTATACAGAAAACAAGAACACAAAATGACAATGGCACAATAGCACCTTCTTGTAGAGGAGTCTATAAATGTGAGTGAGCATGTTTCAGAAATCTCAGCACTATTTCCAAACTGTGAATGATTATGTGTATATTTGAGTGAATAAAACTTTAAAAACAAAAAAATAAATAACCAATATATTTGGTATATATACTATTATATATATATATAATAGTATATTATATATATATATATATTACATTACATTTGGTGGTCTGCCAGGTGTTAGGAATCCTATATCTCTTTATCTTATCTATGTTTTTCACTTTTTTTCTTATGAGTTCCACTTTCCTCAGGCATGAAAATGATCTTGCATCTAATCTCTTGATATAACTCTTGAAAAAATATATACGGGTATTTAAGTGTTTTGCGGCATGGTGGTGCAGCAGGTAGTGTCGCAGTCACACAACTCCAGGGACCTCCACCTACCAATTGGTGACTTAAAAGTGTCCATGGGTGTGTGTGAGTGAGTGAATGTGTTTTGCCCTGTGAAGGACTGGCACCCCCTCCAGAGTGTGTTCCCACCTTGTGCCCAGTGATTCCGGGTAGGCTCCGGACCTACCGCCACCCTAAACTGGATAAGCGGTTACAGATAATGAATGAATGAATGAATGAATGAATGAATTAATTAATTAATTAATTAATTAATTTAAAGGTTGTTTTGAAAGGTAACTTAAAAATGACGAGTAGATCCTGGCTTTTGAAACAAAAAATTCTATTATAAAAAAAGACATTGAGTGATAACAATAAAAATGTATTACATAAATGAATCTATGCTTTCATTTATTTTCTGTAACCACTGTGTCTATGTCCAGGTTAAGCCTCACCATCAGTCTCAGGGCAGGCACACACACTGGACACAGCACCTGTCTATCACAGGGCCTCACACACTCACTCACACTGATCTGACATCTATAAGGTAGACCATTCAAGGTTGGTGTGTCTAAGAGGGTGAGCGGTAAGTGTCAGTATTACAAACTCCAACACAACTGCTGTGTCTGATTCACTTGTACCTTCAAAACACACACCAACACCATGTCTGCAGTGCTGAGAATGATCCACCACCCAAATAATTCCTGTTCTGTGATGATTTTTGGGAAATCTTAACATTATCTGTTTAGATAATACCCTCAGAATGACCTTAAAGAAATATAGCACCTCTATCAATGTCTAACAATAATAGGATTAGACAAAAAAAAATTAAAATTAAAAAATAACAGCTTGTTCCATGGTCTGTAACCAAACATATATGTTTCAACTAACAGTATGAAAATTAGGGAGTAAATGGTGGCTGAAGTAACTATAAGTTGTCTCTCTTACTGAAAGTCCAGCCTAGAAGGGCATTTACTAAAGTATGCTTGAAGTATCTGACCTCAATGAGAATAACAAAAGTCATCCTTGAATGTTGTTCAGTATGGCCTTATAATTTATAGTGAATCAGGGGGTAATGAAACCCAAATACTAGCTATCTAATTATTTCTTAAATAATAAAATCTAAATTCCAGTCAGAATTGGGAATGGGGATTTCATTATGTACAACACATAATATAATTTAAAATAGCAGAGAATCTGGAGTATTTGCTGGCTGTGGTCTTTAGGCCCTCAGACGGCACTGAATTAAAAACAGACATGTTTCTGCATGGTCTCGGAAAAGTGGCTTCCCCAAATCACTGTCTGTGAACTCAGTTCATCAATGCATCCATACATACAAGTTAAAACCGAAGAGGAAATCAGATATAAGCCAGAATTAATTACATAATTTCATCCATTTAGTTGTATCTAATATGGCAGTGGCATTTGAGCCCTCCATTTCTGTAGTGGAAATCACTGCATGGTCTCATACTCTTCCCCATAATGCTCTCCCACTGCATCAATAAACGCAAGTTAAATCTCACAAATGCAAATACGAAATCAGATATAGAGAGGATACAGAAACGTTGCCCCAAAAGTGTTCTGTGGTCTGACAAATTAAAATGTTACATTCTTTGGGAACTCTGGGTATGCCTGTGCATCTCCCAGGAGGAGCTGTTGGGAGTAGCAGGGGGCAAAGAGATAACTGGGTATCTTTTTTCACACTTTTCCCACAACAACTTTGAAATGGTTTAAGCAGAAAAGATTACAGTGAATACTTTGTTCATTTCAGCAAGACGAGGCCAGTCCACATTCTGTATGGATTACAACACCATGGCTTCTTAGTAAGAGTCCAGAAGCTAAACTAATCCCAGTCTGTCATCTGTCTTTATTTGCTTTTTGTAGCATTTTGCTGGATGTTTTTTAGAAAGGCTAGAAACATTCCACTTTAGCAGCTAGAATTGGAAAACATGGTCTTTTTGTCAAATTCCTGCAAACTTAAAACAATTACAGCATTTTTTATTACAATATTTTAACAATAGTAAAATCTTCACATAACCAAAGCTATTCAAATATCAGTTATTAAACCTTTGCTCAAGAAACCAAATATTGATCCTAATGAACTGTCACATTAAAATACTCACAGTAGTCCATAAATCCAAAGAGAACTAATGCCATTTATTTATTCTCAAGCGAGAGACTGCTGTACTGCTTGACACTAATGGAAGGCTGACAGTCTAGATCTTCTGCTCACCTGCTTTGAGACCAGTTAGCTGCCCTCCATTCCTGTCATCTGCTGCACTCCACTGATTCAGTGCACCGACCTTTACTAAAGGTCTCTTCTAATTTTACCAACTCTCACTATAGAATTTAAATCTCTATTGTTTATCATTTGTTTGAGCAGAGAAGGATGTGTCACATTTGTGAATCTTAGTTCTTTTCAAGATTTCTTCTTCAAACTTAATGAAGTTTTTTTTTCTCTAATGACTATAAAGCTGCATTGTTACAACCTCAATTTGTACAAAAAATAAAACGCTCGTCACTGTAAAAAAATCGTAAAATATACGGTAAAAAAAGGACAGCTTTGGTTGCTAAAATTTCACCATAAAATATACAGACAAAATGTATATGACAGTACAGTATTATTTTTGGCAATCATAAATTTTTACACCAAGAACTTTTGTTTTGTTTACAGTACTTTTCAGTTAAAAAAAGAACATAGTATCACATAAACAAAACCAGCTCTCTGGTCTTCTACTAACACACATTCTCCCTGTCTCTCTCTGACAGACAAACACACACACCCATACACACACACACACACAGAGGGACATTAACATCAGTGGTGAACAGCCTGACAGGCTTCAGCTGATTTTAAGTCAGGGGAATGTGTTTAATCAAATAAAAATATGTTGATTACATAATAAAGCCCATATATCACTCATAAAATACACTGGGCCGTGTTATTACAGCCATAAAATGTAACCTTCTTCTCTCTTTATCCTCTTTGCACTCTCTGCCATAATGTCAATACCAGGTATACAGAGTTAGTTTCTTCTTTTGATACGATACTTGCCTAAATATCTCGATACCGATACTGAAATGATACCGTGGCAAAAACCTAAAAACATCAGAAAAATTAATGTACTTTCTCTACAACGGAGGTATTCAAACTTTTTCCTCCCGCGGCACCATTAGCACCTTTTTGAAAATCTATAACTTGTGTGTCAATATGCACACAACTACAGTATAAATATAAAAATAACAAGTCATCCCATTAGTCCAAAACTTTTATATATATATAACAATAATAAATGAAATATAAAGCAGCACATATATTCTCCTCTATTTAGCACAGAATAACACAGCTATTTCACTCCCAATCCAGTCCACACACACACACACACTCTCTTTCTCTCTCTCACTCTCAGTGAATTGGATTGTGGAATTATATTAAAACATCACAAAATAAAAAATGTTTTGTAGAGTCATTTAAATATATATTTTTTGCATTTTTTTTCTCCTCTCACCTGCACCTGAGGGCAGTCGGCAAAATCCCTGGTATCTGCTTAAGTGTGACACCACTATCAATTATGTGATCTCAGTTCAGAAGTTTAGAATGTGCACTTTTTGCACATTCGTGGCTCATTCTGATCTGTGTGCTCCGTCCCTGGAGCCGAGACGCCACGGAGAGGGAGCTGTCTCTCCCGCTCACGTTCTAACGAGTTGAACTAAAGTCACTAAAAGTAGCAGCAAAATCATTAAGGGAGGGAGAGTAGGCAAAGCGCTGTGAGCTATGGGGGAAAATTGTGAAAGAAATAAAAAAAGAGTCTCTGAGTTGGCATCAAATGAAAAAACAATTTTATTTGGAGGGATATTGATACTCCTTTCCTCTCAAATAACAGCTTAACAAACAAAAACTTTTATACCTGTGGCCCTCTACCCTCATTACCATAGCTCTCATTCTTTACCTTATATGGCTACAAGCCAAGTTACCATTTGTTTACTCTCTTTCCATATCAAACATATTCCAATGCATTCTATTCTCAGTCTCCCCACTCAGACCGGTTTCAGCCGGTTTCGGTTATATCCCCTCTATGTATGTAAACTATGTTTTCAATGCCTTTGTAGCATTTCCAAAGAAGACACAGAGGGAGGGAAAGAGGAATCCAATGATCAGTTTATGCTCTCTGTAAAACTGCTTAAGAACTTCTCAGACTATAGAATTAACCCTTAATTCCCATTGGTTTAAAACAGTTTGAAGTTTCATATGGGTACGAAATTAATGGGTGTGAAATTAATTCCATTCAGACAATCAAAATTAGTGGAATGAATTTACATGTGTTTAAAATCACCTTTTTATATGAACTTATGTAGGAACCAAGGTACTCTGTGTGTTATTTGGTTAGGAATTGTGTTAAACATGGTTTTGTCTGAATGATTACTTTGTGTAAAAGTAATTTACACAAATCTTTTATATTGCAAAAGCATGATTCAGAATTATTGGATATTCACTCGACAGGAATCTTCCTTAAGCTTTTGTCTTGTCAAGTGTCATAAATTGGGTACAGGAAACTATTTTTTAAATCCAGCAAAGCTTAATATCATTCCCAGAGCATCAAAGAGTCCTCAGATCTCTGACCCTCAAAGTGGTGACAAGAGCTTCAGGACCAGTGACGAAGAAGAAGGCCACATGCTGCCTCAGAATGATCTTCTGAGCAAAGGCCCAGGAGAGACCTGCATGGAAGTGTCTCTCACAAGGAGGCAGATCAGTGATGATGGAGAATCCCCATAGACACCTTCAGAACGCCACCAGCTCAGGCGGAGTGGTCGCCATATCTAAGACCGTGTCTCTGACCAAAGCCAAATGAGAGAAGAGGAACGGCTGCTGCTGCAATGCTAGAAGGCCTGTGTCTACATTGCTTCAGAAAGCCCCCACATCCTGCAAGCAATCTCCACTCCTCTCCAGGGATATTTAAGATCACATTGTTTCATTTCTTTCACAGCTCAGGAGACTGGTGCTGAATGCTTTGCTGGGAAAAACTATAGCCTTTTTAGAATTTAGGCTAATTGTCATAGAGAAATTCCCTCATACATTAATCTTCCTTAGGATATACTAACTGATATAAACTTTTAATTCAACTGCAAATTCATTACAAGAAACATACTTTGCTCAGATATAGTGAATATTACATTTGATACAAAACTTGACTTGTTTTAAAAAAATAATATTTCTCTCCAGTCTTACACATCAGCTGTTTTGGTTTTTATGTCATGTTACTCTAGTAAGCATAAATAAAAGTTCAAATTTAAACAACCATGATTTCCACTGTGTTACTTTTGTTCCAACCAACAGCACACCTAATAAGGTATAAAACATCCATAAAACATTATCAGGGGGGCACTCAGTATTGTAGAACGTAAAATGAAGGTGGGTGTGGTTTGGGACACAGCAGTAATCTCAGTGCAGTGCACTCAGCCAGTTCAGCCATGTAAGCGGAAATCAAAATTGTGAATAAGAAGCTGTATACGCTCACTACGCACCCTGCAAAGAGCCCCTCAAAATAACAAAGCCCCCCTCTCGTCGAGATATGGAGAGTTAATGTAACATCGGAAGATCTAGCGAAATTATACTTTAGGACATGAAAAGAGAAAAAAGACTCCAGGAGAGCTACAGAAACTACAAAAGAGTTTTAGGGCCACGGCGTTGAAAAAAAAAAAAATAAGATTCCGAGAATAAAGTCAGAATTCTGAGAAAAATATCGGAATAATTCTGAGAATATAGTCAGACTATTTAGAGGAACACTGTTTTGAGTTATTATTGTCTATAATATGTAGACAGACAGACAGACTCACCGTCTGTACGCCATGAGTAAGTTGTGAAAGAAGCAGTCAGTAAGTGAGCAGAATTATTTTACGCATCCACACGACATGATGACTAAAACCCATCAGTGCATGCTCTCAGCTGAAATGCAATCCCTGCTTTGCATTTTGCTTTGGGACGTTCACAGCGCCAAACACTGGAATATAATATCAAATCACATTTATTGACACATTTTTTTTTGGTAAGGGACAGAGCGACATAAAACATTATAATGGATATTTATTTTAATTTATGACACGTTTTCCGCACGTCTGTGTTTAAAAGTAATCTCACGTGAAATGCATATCAATTAGACATTTATTTTTGAAGTATCTCACGAAGTAAAGCAATACAGTTGTGTACGGATTATATTTTGACGTGACTATTAAATTTTGACACTATTCCGCATAATTTTTAAAATGCAAATTGTCGTGTATTGATTTTCATTAACGAGGTCAAGCAACGTGAAAACAATGTAATAGCGGATTTGCTTTTAATTTTGGGACGTATTCTTCATGTTAGTTTGGAAAAGCAATGACGTGTGTCAATTGCATTTCACATTGTCCATTTGCAGTGATTGCTTTTCAATTTCGCACTAATTCCTCTCCACACAGCTGCACTCCGCGACCTTAAAAGCCTTGCAGCGCCACAGTGTGGCGAACCAAACTTTTATGCAGAACAGTGAAAATGAACATATACTCCCAGACAGCGAGCATACATCGGGGCCACTCAGATTACTGTCCTGTACAGGATATAACTAATTTTTAATCTCCTCAAACAGATTTTAAATTCACAGAGACTTCTTTTATGGAAAACAAACCAATACAAATATTACCAACAACTATGAGATATATAATAATGAGTATAAGCCTGATATAATATGATTATGCTAAAAATGTTGACTCTGTGTTGGATTAAAATTATTTACTAATCTTATTTATAAAAGATAACAAAAGAACCTAATGAAGAAACTTGTAACTGTGAATGGAAAATTGGACTGTGAATGGAAAAGTGCTAAAATGTGGCATTAATTCATTCATTCATTCATTCATTATCTGTAACTGCTTATTCAATTCAGGGTCGCGGGGGGTCCAGAGCCTACCTGGAATCATTGGGCACAAGGCGGGAATACACCCTGGAGGGGGCGCCAGTCCTTCACAGGGCAACACAGACACACACACATTCACTCACACACTCACACCTACGGACACTTTTGAGTCACCAATCAGCCTACCAACATGTGTTTTTGGACTGTGGGAGGAAACCCACGCGGACACGGGGAGAACACACCAAGTCCTCACAGACAGTCACCCGGAGCGGGAATCAAACCCTATCTGCTGCGCCACCGTGCCGCCCCTAAAATGTGGCATTTTGTCTAAGATTCTGTTTAATCACCAGTGGTCCGCCCAGAAAACGCTGTGCAAAACATTAGTGGACCTCCAACTTTGCCCTCAGTGGGCCAACAGTGGTCTGCCATCTACTTGCTATCAGTGCTTATGTTTTTATACTGTCTGGAACTTGTTTAAACTTCCCCAAACACACCAGTACATTATTTTCCATCCTACTTTTTCTTCTATTCTACCATACGTGCTGCAGATGTAAAAGAATTAGCAAAAAAAAAAAAAAAAAAAAAAGGAGGGAGAATCAGGTGAAGAGGGTGAAGAGTCGGGTGCAACTGTCAAAAAAAATGGTCACATTTTGCCTTACAGAGTTCAGGTAGGAGGGACCCCTTAAAATTTAATCCCCTTTAAATTACAGCCCGCTAATTATGGGGTAAGTGCAGAGTGAGTACCTGTTAAGTAAGCCGTAATATAAAATAAGTACTAGGTATTATACTAGAAATATTTGGTTATTACTGGGTACCTTACAAACATTTTACAAATAAGTAAGAAGAGAAACACCCATTTAATCATTAGTCAGCTATGTACATATAATGTCTTAATACGTGTTGGCAAAACAGCGTACAATGGCAGAAGTATGTGATGATGATTATTGTGGTAAATCACATGTTCTGAACCTAATGTGTACAAAGCACCATGAAACTCTGCTAGTGACTGTAATGAAAGTAGCTGACCATGTTCTTCTCTGTATATGCACTGTAAGTAATTATAAAGGATTCATAATTATATTGACAGTTACAGTAAATTCAAAATAGAAGATGCATTCCTTATTTATAACAAAATGACAGTCACAGTCACTTGCATAAACTAGGGTGACCAGATCTGAGATGGTGAAAAAGAGGACACGTCTCTGGGGGTGGAGGGGGTGATGGGGTGCTGCTGTTGTATGCTTAGCTGAACCTACGTGTGCTTTTAGGTTCTTTAAACCTTTATTTGCTACACAAAACATGGGAATTTATTTTTTAATTCATTCGAGAACTTACATTTACGTTTCGGCATAGCTGCTCGAGCCGAGGGTAGGTACATGAGCTGTGCCTGACGTAAACAAGGACTACTGACGTGCAGACTGACCAATTAAATATTTACAGAGAACGTTCTCAACCAATGACGGTAGCTCTACAGTCAGACCATCCAATCTGAAGATTTTAGGCTACTTCACCACGCCCCCTTCTCACTCAAGCGAACCAATCGGTGTAGGGGAGGGTGGGACTAGTTTGTGAACGAAATGCTTCTCGAAATTCTATGTAAGCGCTAGAAAAACAAAATCCCGGACATTTGTGAAATTCCGCCTGGACATTTTTTTAAGTCTAAAAAAGAGGACATTTCCGGGTAAAAGAGGACGTCTTGTCACCCTAAATAAACGGTCATACATTTAATTCAATTTTGTAATCTATTTTTATGCTGAAAAGTATATATGGATTCGGAACATAGTTACGTGCCTTACTTGTAAGATACCCAGTAATAACCACATATTTCTACTGTCATACCCTTTACTTACTTTTTATCTTATGGATTACTTAACAGGTACTTTCTCTGTACTTACCCAGTAATTAGCCTGTCATTTAAAGTGTTACCAGGGCCTCATATCAAAAGTTTGCTTAGGGCCCAGGAAAGTCTGGATCGGCTCTGCTTATCTTGGTCTGAGCCACAAATAAGTAGTAAGCCATTCAGATGTATGGCCCTCAAACCAATCAATTTCAAGTATGGGGAGGGGCCATGTATATAAATAAATATTTATTTGAGTGAGCGATTTACAATTCGTGCACACCTTTTATTAAATTTAAGGGAATGATTTGCAATTTGTTTGCATGTTTTATTTAATTTGAGCACACAAATCTGTGAATTGTGTGTGCATTTTACTTCAATTAAATGGGTGGCATGGTAGCTTAGTGGTTAGCAGGTTCACCTCTCAGCACTGGTATCTTGGGTTCCAAAAGTCCCATCTGGGTGGACTTTCTATGTTCTCCCCGTGTCTGCATGGGTTACATGGAGGTGAATTAGGTGAATTGGCTTCGCTAATAACTGTCCTGGTGTGTGAATGAATGTAAGTATGTGTGTGCACAGATATGGATT